>NW_003303607.1:74022-85811 GCF_000142945.1 Phytophthora infestans T30-4
TCCGTGAGATCCTGTTTGTGATACACTATGGTACGTACGTTCAAGTTGAGGCGTAGTGAAGCCCCGTCCTCAGGATCAATGAGTGCTTCAACTGTTAGAACGTTGCGATCAAAAGGATACATACAGCGCAGCCGTACAAGCAGCAAAACCTGCTTCTTTAAACGCGTTTTTCGGTGCTCGCACGCTACCACAAGCCGCTGGGGAGTGATCCGAGCCATCAAAAGGGTGAATGGCCAGCATCCAGCGGTCGCATACATGTACCCATAACCTTAAAGGTGTTGATTTTAATATGCTAGCAGACACAACACAAATTCGACATATATTTTAACACATTTCACTTATAATTTTGTGTTTGTGATTGCATTTGTGTAGGTTTTGGAAGAGTTCCATTCGCCCGCGTCGTATCCTCGCTTGACCAGAATCTCGTCCACAGTCTCGGATAACCTGGGACTAGAATCTGTTAGCTCTACATATTCGTTTCCTATCCGCGTCCTTCGCTCGTGCCGTTGATTTTGTGACATCGTTATGGCAGCGCACCTAGCTCGGGCTCTTTTCGCATCGCGCACACGCTTAGCTACATCCCTATCGTCAGTTACAGATCGTGACGCTCCAATCCAGCTCTGACGTATTTGTTGTCACAAACCGGTAGTAAAATGTTGAGACGTAGTTCTCGTCTCCACAAAATGTGTCGACGCAAAATCGTTGTACCTCATTTCTGGTATAGCAATCAGTGTCCAGTCAAGCCCACTATCTAATTCAGGTTTTAAACCTGAATTAGATACCGCCGTTCTCGCCACGCTTACCCACCGGCTGGTCGTTGCCCCTGCGAGTGCTAAGCCGAGCTACTCTCCATCACCGGCCATACAGTCATCCGAACGTCGTACCAGCAAGCACAACGAGCGCTATATACATGGCGGAACGAAGAATTGAAAAAGCAAAGCAAAATTCCCAAACCGGGACTCGAACCCGGGTCGCGTGGGTGAAAGCCACGTATCCTAACCGCCTAGACTATTTGGGAGCACCTTCTTTTAATCAAAACAAACGCCAAACAAAAGGCCAAACACACGCATACTTACACACAACCAAGCGCACCACACCAAGGCCACGCGCATTGCCGCCTTCAACTTTGCATTTAGCACCTTCAAAGACCTTTACCACGCAGGAGCTGTTGTTTTAAACCTGAATTAGATACCGCCGTTCTCGCCACGCTTACCTACCGGCTGGTCGTTGCCCCTGCGAGTGCTAAGCCGAGCTACTCTCCATCACCGGCCATACAGTCATCCGAACGTCGTACCAGCAAGCACAACGAGCGCTATATACATGGCGGAACGAAGAATTGAAAAAGCAAAGCAAAATTCCCAAAACGGGGACTCGAACCCGGGACGCGTGGGTGAAAAACCACGTATCTCTACCGCCTTGACTATTTAGGGGGCGCACTTCTTATTTACCAAACCAAACGCCAACAAAAGGCCAAACACACGCATACTTACACACAACCAAGCGCGCCACACCAAGGGCACGCGCATTTCCGCCTTCAACTTTGCATTTTAAGCACCTTCAAAGACCTTTACCACGCAGGAGCTGTTGTTTTAAACCTGAATTAGATACCGCCGTTCTCGCCACGCTTACCCTCCGGCTGGTCGTTGCCCCTGCGAGTGCTAAGCCGAGCTACTCTCCATCACCGGCCATACAGTCATCCGAACGTCGTACCAGCAAGCACAACGAGCGCTATATACATGGCGGAGCGAAGAATTGAAAAAGCAAAGCAAAATTCCCAAACCGGGACTCGAACCCGGGTCGCGTGGGTGAAAGCCACGTATCCTAACCGCCTAGACTATTTGGGAGCACCTTCTATTAACCAAAACAAACGACAAACAAAAGGCCAAACACACGCATACTCACACACAACCAAGCGCACCACACCAAGGCCACGCGCATTGCCGCCTTCAACTTTGCATTTAGCACCTTCAAATACCTTTACCACGCAGGAGCTGTTGTTTTAAACCTGAATTCGATACCGCCGTTCTCGCCACGCTTACCCTCCGGCTGGTCGTTGCCCCTGCGAGTGCTAAGCCGAGCTACTCTCCATCACCGGCCATACAGTCATCCGAACGTCGTACCAGCAAGCACAACGAGCGCTATATACATGGCGGAGCGAAGAATTGAAAAAGCAAAGCAAAATTCCCAAACCGGGACTCGAACCCGGGTCGCGTGGGTGAAAGCCACGTATCCTAACCGCCTAGACTATTTGGGAGCACCTTCTATTAACCAAAACAAACGACAAACAAAAGGCCAAACACACGCATACTCACACACAACCAAGCGCACCACACCAAGGCCACGCGCATTGCCGCCTTCAACTTTGCATTTAGCACCTTCAAATACCTTTACCACGCAGGAGCTGTTGTTTTAAACCTGAATTAGATACCGCCGTTCTCGCCACGATTACCTACCGGCTGGTCGTTGCCCCCGCGAGTGCTAAGCCGAGCTACTCTCCATCACCGGCCATACAGTCATCCGAACGTCGTACCAGCAAGCACAACGAGCGCTATATACATGGCGGAGCGAAGAATTGAAAAAGCAAAGCAAAATTCCCAAACCGGGACTCGAACCCGGGTCGCGTGGGTGAAAGCCACGTATCCTAACCGCCTAGACTATTTGGGAGCACCTTCTATTAACCAAAACAAACGACAAACAAAAGGCCAAACACACGCATACTCACACACAACCAAGCGCACCACACCAAGGCCACGCGCATTGCCGCCTTCAACTTTGCATTTAGCACCTTCAAATACCTTTAACCACGCAGGAGCTGTTGTTTTAAACCCTGAATTAGATACCGCCGTTCTCGCCACGCTTACCCTCCGGCTGGTCGTTGCCCCTGCGAGTGCTAGCCGAGCTACCTCTCCATCACCGGCCATACAGTCATCGAACGTCGTACCAGCAAGCACAACGAGCGCTATATACATGACGGAACAAAGAATTGAAAAAGCAAAATTCCCGAACCGGGCCTCGACCCCGGGTCGCGTGGGTGAAAGCCACGTATCCTAACCGCCTAGACTATTTGGGAGCACCTTCTTTTAACCAAAACAAACGACAAACAAAAGGCCAAACACACGCATACTTACACACAACCAAGCGCACCACACCAAGGCCACGCGCATTGCCGCCTTCAACTTTGCATTTAGCACCTTCAAAGACCTTTACCACGCAGGAGCTGTTGTTTTAAACCTGAATTAGATACCGCCGTTCTCGCCACGCTTACCTACCGGCTGGTCGTTGCCCCTGCGAGTGCTAAGCCGAGCTACTCTCCATCACCGGCCATACAGTCATCCGAACGTCGTACCAGCAAGCACAACGAGCGCTATATACATGGCGGAACGAAGAATTGAAAAAGCAAAGCAAAATTCCCAAACCGGGACTCGAACCCGGGTCGCGTGGGTGAAAGCCACGTATCCTAACCGCCTAGACTATTTGGGAGCACCTTCTATTAACCAAAACAAACGCCAAACAAAAGGCCAAACACACGCATACTCACACACAACCAAGCGCACCACACCAAGGCCACGCGCATTGCCGCCTTCAACATTGCATCCAGCACCTTCAAAGACCTTTACTACGCAGGAGCTGCTGTTGTGAGCCTGAATTAGATACCGCCGTTCTCGCCACGCTTACCCTCCGGTTGGTCGTTGCCCCTGCGAGTGCTAAGCCGAACCACTCTCCATCACCGGCCATACAGTCATCCGAACGTCGTACCAGCAAGCACAACGAGCGCTATATACATGGCGGAACGAAGAATTGAAAAAGCAAAGCAAAATTCCCAAACCGGGACTCGAACCCGGGTCGCGTGGGTGAAAGCCACGTATCCTAACTGCCTAGACTATTTGGGAGCACCTTCTATTAACCAAAACAAACGCCACACAAAAGGCCAAACACACGCATACTCACACACAACCAAGCGCACCACATCAAGGCCACGCGCATTGCCGCCTTCAACTTTGCATCCAGCACCTTCAAAGACCTTTACCACGCAGGAGCTGTTGTTTTAAACCTGAATTAGATACCGCCGTTCTCGCCACGCTTACCCACCGGCTGGTCGTTGCCCCTGCGAGTGCTAAGCCGAGCTACTCTCCATCACCGGCCATACAGTCATCCGAACGTCGTACCAGCAAGCACAACGAGCGCTATATACCTGGGGGGTACGAAGAATTGAAAAAGCAAAGCAAAATTCCCAAACCGGGACTCGAACCCGGGTCGCGTGGGTGAAAGCCACGTATCCTAACCGCCTATACTATTTGGGAGCACCTTCTATTAACCACAACAAACGCCAAAGAAACGCCAAACCAACGCCAAACCAAATCACACTCAACCACGGCACCGGCCCCACGCCACGGCCAATGCCGCCTTCGCCTTTGATTTTGGCTCCTTCACCGACCTAGACCTTTACCACGCCGGAGAGGCTGTTGTTTTTAACGCTGGAATTAAGATACCCGCCCGTTCTCGCCTACGCTTACGCATCGGCTGGTCGCTGGCCCTGCGAGTGCTAAGCCGATCTACTCTACATGACCGGCCATACAGTCATCCGATCTTCTTACCAGCAAGCACAAACGAGCGCTATATACATGGCGGAGCGAAAAAATTTGAAAAGCAAAGCAAAATTCCCAAACCGGGACTCGAACCCGGGTCGCGTGGGTGAAAGCCACGTATCCTAACCGCCTAGACTATTTGGGAGCACCTTCTTTTAACCAAAACAAACGCCAAACAAACGCCAAACAAACGCCAAACACACGCATACTCACACACAACCAAGCGCACCACACCAAGGCCACGCGCATTGCCGCCTTCAACTTTGCATTTAGCACCTTCAAATACCTTTACCACGCAGGAGCTGTTGTTTTAAACCTGAATTCGATACCGCCGTTCTCGCCACGCTTACCCTCCGGCTGGTCGTTGCCCCTGCGAGTGCTAAGCCGAGCTACTCTCCATCACCGGCCATACAGTCATCCGAACGTCGTACCAGCAAGCACAACGAGCGCTATATACATGGCGGAACGAAGAATTGAAAAAACAAAGCAAAATTCCCAAACCGGGACTCGAACCCGGGTCGCGTGGGTGAAAGCCACGTATCCTAACCGCCTAGACTATTTGGGAGCACCTTCTATTAACCAAAACAAACGACAAACAAAAGGCCAAACACACGCATACTTACACACAACCAAGCGCACCACACCAAGGCCACGCGCATTGCCGCCTTCAACTTTGCATTGAGCACCTTCAAAGACCTTTACCACGCAGGAGCTGTTGTTTTAAACCTGAATTAGATACCGCCGTTCTCGCCACGCTTACCCACCGGCTGGTCGTTGCCCCTGCGAGTGCTAAGCCGAGCTACTCTCCATCACCGGCCATACAGTCATCCGAACGTCGTACCAGCAAGCACAACGAGCGCTATATACATGGCGGAACGAAGAATTGAAAAAGTAAAGCAAAATTCCCAAACCGGGACTCGAACCCGGGTCGCGTGGGTGAAAGCCACGTATCCTAACCGCCTAGACTATTTGGGAGCACCTTCTTTTAATCAAAACAAACGCCAAACAAAAGGCCAAACACACGCATACTCACACACAACCAAGCGCACCACACCAAGGCCACGCGCATTGCCGCCTTCAACTTTGCATTGGGCACCTTCAAAGACCTTTACCACGCAGGAGCTGTTGTTTTAAACCTGAATTAGATACCGCCGTTCTCGCCACGCTTACCCACCGGCTGGTCGTTGCCCCTGCGAGTGCTAAGCCGAGCTACTCTCCATCACCGGCCATACAGTCATCCGAACGTCGTACCAGCAAGCACAACGAGCGCTATATACATGGCGGAACGAAGAATTGAAAAAGCAAAGCAAAATTCCCAAACCGGGACTCGAACCCGGGTCGCGTGGGTGAAAGCCACGTATCCTAACCGCCTAGACTATTTGGGAGCACCTTCTATTAACCAAAACAAACGACAAACAAAAGGCCAAACACACGCATACTCACACACAACCAAGCGCACCACACCAAGGCCACGCGCATTGCCGCCTTCAACTTTGCATTTAGCACCTTCAAAGACCTTTACCACGCAGGAGCTGTTGTTTTAAACCTGAATTAGATACCGCCGTTCTCGCCACGCTTACCTACCGGCTGGTCGTTGCCCCTGCGAGTGCTAAGCCGAGCTACTCTCCATCACCGGCCATACAGTCATCCGAACGTCGTACCATGAAGCACAACGAGCGCTATATACATGGCGGAACGAAGAATTGAAAAAGCAAAGCAAAATTCCCAAACCGGGACTCGAACCCGGGTCGCGTGGGTGAAAGCCACGTATCCTAACCGCCTAGACTATTTGGGAGCACCTTCTATTAACCAAAACAAACGCCAAACAAAAGGCCAAACACACGCATACTCACACACAACCAAGCGCACCACACCAAGGCCACGCGCATTGCCGCCTTCAACTTTGCATTTAGCACCTTCAAAGACCTTTACCACGCAGGAGCTGTTGTTTTAAACCTGAATTAGATACCGCCGTTCTCGCCACGCTTACCCTCCGGCTGGTCGTTGCCCCTGCGAGTGCTAAGCCGAGCTACTCTCCATCACCGGCCATACAGTCATCCGAACGTCGTACCAGCAAGCACAACGAGCGCTATATACATGGCGGAACGAAGAATTGAAAAAGCAAACCAAATTCCCAAACCGGGACTCGAACCCGGGTCGCGTGGGTGAAACCAACGTATCCTAACCGCCTAGACTATTTGGGAGCACCTTCTATTAACCAAAACAAACGCCAAACAAAAGGCCAAACACACGCATACTTACACACAACCAAGCGCACCACACCAAGGCCACGCGCATTGCCGCCTTCAACTTTGCATTTAGCACCTATAAAGACCTTTACCACGCAGGAGCTGTTGTTTTAAACCCGAATTAGATACCGCCGTTCTCGCCACGCTTACCCACCGGCTGGTCGTTGCTTCTGCGAGTGCTAAGCCGAACCACTCTGCATCACCGGCCATACAGGCATCCGAACGTCGTACCAGCAACCACATCGAGCGCTATATACATGGCGGAACGAAGAATTGAAAAAGCAAAGCAAAATTCCCAAACCGGGACTCGAACCCGGGTCGCGTGGGTGAAAGCCACGTATCCTAATCGCCTAGACTATTTGGGAGCACCTTCTATTAACCAAAACAAACGCCAAACAAAAAGCCAAACACACGCATACTCACACAACCAAGCGCACCACATCAAGGGCACGCGCATTGCCGCCTTCAACATTGCGTCCAGCACCTTCAAAGACCTTTACCACGCAGGAGCTGTTGTTGTGAACCTGAGTTATGTACCGCCGTTCTCGCCACGCTTACCCTCCCGCTGGGCGCTGCCCCTGCGAGTGCTAAGCCGAACCACTCTCCATCACCGGCCATACAGTCATTCGAACGTCGTACCAGCAACCACATCGAGCGCTATATACGTGGCGAAACGAAGAATTGAAAAAGCAAAGCAAAATTCCCAAACCGGGACTCGAACCCGGGTCGCGTGGGTGAAAGCCACGTATCCTAATCGCCTAGACTATTTGTGAGCACCTTCTATTACCCAAACCAACCGCCAACAAAACGCCAAACACACGCATACTCACACACAACCAAGCGCACCACACCAAGGCCACGCGCATTGCCGCCTTCAACTTTGCATTGAGCACCTTCAAATACCTTTACCACGCAGGAGCTGTTGTTTCAAACCTGAATTAGATACCGCCGTTCTCGCCACGCTTACCCACCGGCTGGTCGTTGCCCCTGCGAGTGCTAAGCCGAGCTACTCTCCATCACCGGCCATACAGTCATCCGAACGTCGTACCAGCAAGCACAACAAGCGCTATATACATGGCGGAACGAAGAATTGAAAAAGCAAAGCAAAATTCCCAAACCGGGACTCGAACCCGGGTCGCGTGGGTGAAAGCCACGTATCCTAACCGCCTAGACTATTTGGGAGCACCTTCTTTTAACCAAAACAAACGACAAACAAAAGGCCAAACACACGCATACTTACACACAACCAAGCGCACCACACCAAGACCACGCGCATTGCCGCCTTCAACTTTGCATCCAGCACCTTCAAAGACCTTTACCACGCAGGAGCTGTTGTTTTAAACCTGAATTAGATACCGCCGTTCTCGCCACGCTTACCCTCCGGCTGGTCGTTGCCCCTGCGAGTGCTAAGCCGAGCTACTCTCCATCACCGGCCATACAGTCATCCGAACGTCGTACCAGCAAGCACAACGAGCGCTATATACGTGGCGGAACGAAGAATTGAAAAAGCAAAGCAAAATTCCCAAACCGGGACTCGAACCCGGGTCGCGTGGGTGAAAGCCACGTATCCTAATCGCCTAGACTATTTGGGAGCACCTTCTATTAACCAAAACAAACGCCAACCAAACGCCAAACAAACGCCAAACACACGCATACTCACACACAACCAAGCGCACCACACCAAGGCCACGCGCATTGCCGCCTTCAACTTTGCATTGAGCACCTTCAAAGACCTTTACCACGCAGGAGCTGTTGTTTTAAACCTGAATTAGACACCGCCGTTCTCGCCACGCTTACCCACCGGCTGGTCGTTGCCCCTGCGAGTGC
This sequence comes from Phytophthora infestans T30-4, assembly GCF_000142945.1. Taxonomy (NCBI): domain Eukaryota; phylum Oomycota; class Peronosporomycetes; order Peronosporales; family Peronosporaceae; genus Phytophthora; species Phytophthora infestans. Next base: position 82,685 of record NW_003303607.1, read on the forward strand.
TAAGCCGAGCTACTCTCCATCACCGGCCATACAGTCATCCGAACATCGTACCAGCAAGCACAACGAGCGCTATATACGTGGCGGAACGAAGAATTGAAAAAGCAAAGCAAAAATGACTCAACCGGGACTCGAACCCGGGTCGCGTGGGGTGAAAACCACGTATTCCTAACCGCCTAGACTATTTGGGGAGCACCTTCTATTAACCAAAACAAACGCCAAAACAAAAAGGCCAAACACACGCATACTCACACACAACCAGGCGCACCACACCAAGGCCACGCGCATTGCCGCCTTCAACATTGCATCCAGCACCTTCAAAGACCTTTACCACGCAGGAGCTGTTGTTTTAAACCTGAATTAGATACCGCCGTTCTCGCCACAGCTTACCCTCCGGCTGGTCGTTGCCCCTGCGAGTGCTAAGCCGAGCTACTCTCCATCACCGGCCATACAGTCATCCGAACGTCGTACCAGCAAGCACAACGAGCGCTATATACATGGCGGAGCGAAGAATTGAAAAAGCAAAGCAAAATTCCCAAACCGGGACTCGAACCCGGGTCGCGTGGGTGAAAGCCACGTATCCTAACCGCCTAGACTATTTGGGAGCACCTTCTTTTAACCAAACCAAACGCCAAACAAAAGGCCAAACACACGCATACTCACACACAACCAAGCGCACCACACCAACGCCACGCGCATTGCCGCCTTCAACTTTGCATCCAGCACCTTCAAATACCTTTACCACGCAGGAGCTGTTGTTTTAAACCTGAATTAGATACCGCCGTTCTCGCCACGCTTACCCTCCGGCTGGTCGTTGCCCCTGCGAGTGCTAAGCCGAGCTACTCTCCATCACCGGCCATACAGTCATCCGAACGTCGTACCAGCAAGCACAACGAGCGCTATATACATGGCGGAACGAAGAATTGAAAAAGCAAAGCAAAATTCCCAAACCGGGACTCGAACCCGGGTCGCGTGGGTGAAAGCCACGTATCCTAACCGCCTAGACTATTTAGTGGAGCAACTTCTATTAACCAAAACAAACGACAAACAAAAGGCCAAACACACGCATACTCACACACAACCAAGCGCACCACACCAAGGCCACGCGCATTGCCGCCTTCATCTTTGCATCCAGCACCTTCAAATACCTTTACCACGCAGGAGCTGTTGTTTTAAACCTGAATTAGATACCGCCGTTCTCGCCACGCTTACCCTCCGGCTGGTCGTTGCCCCTGCCAGTGCTAAGCCGAGCTACTCTCCATCACCGGCCATACAGTCATCCGAACGTCGTACCAGCAAGCACAACGAGCGCTATATACATGGCGGAAGGAAGAATTGAAAAAGCAAAGCAAAATTCCCAACCCGGCACTCGACCCCGGGTCGCGTGGGTGAAAGCCACGTATCCTAACCGCCTAGACTATTTGGGAGCACCTTCTATTAACCAAAACAAGCACCAAACAAACGCCAACCACACGCATACTTACACACAACCAAGCGCACCACACCAAGGCCACGCGCATTGCCGCCTTCAACTTTGCATCCAGCACCTTCAAAGACCTTTACCACGCAGGAGCTGTTGTTTTAAACCCGAATTAGATACCGCCGTTCTCGCCACGCTTACCCTCCGGCTGGTCGTTGACCCTGCGAGTGCTAAGCCGAACCACTCTCCATCACCGGCCATACAGTCATCCGAACATCGTACCAGCAAGCACAACGAGCGCTATATACATGGCGGAACGAAGAATTGAAAAAGCAAAGCAAAATTCCCAAACCGGGACTCGAACCCGGGTCGCGTGGGTGAAAGCCACGTATCCTAACCGCCTAGACTATTTGGGAGCACCTTCTTTTAACCAAAACAAACGCCAAACAAACGCCAAACACACGCATACTCACCCCCAACCCAGCGCACCACACCCAGGGCACGCGCATTGCCGCCCTTCAACTTTGCATTTAGCACCTTCAAAGACCTTTACCACGCAGGAGCTGGTGGTTTAAACCTGAATTAGATACCGCCGTTCTCGCCACGCTTACCCACCGGCTGGTCGTTGCCCCTGCGAGTGCTAAGCCGAGCTACTCTCCATCACCGGGCATACAGTCATCCGAACGTCGTACCAGCAAGCACAACGAGCGCTATATACATGGCGGAACGAAGAATTGAAAAAGCAAAGCCAAATTCCCAAACCGGGACTCGAACCCGGGTCGCGTGGGTGAAACCAACGTATCCTAACCGCCTAGACTATTTGAGAGCACCTTCTATTAACCAAAACAAACGCCAAACAAAAGGCCAAACACACGCATACTTACACACAACCAAGCGCACCACACCAAGGCCACGCGCATTGCCGCCTTCAACTTTGCATTGAGCACCTTCAAAGACCTTTACCACGCAGGAGCTGTTGTTTTAAACCTGAATTAGATACCGCCGTTCTCGCCACGCTTACCCACCGGCTGGTCGTTGCCCCTGCCAGTGCTAAGCCGAACCACTCTCCATCACCGGCCATACAGTCATCCGAACGTCGTACCAGCAACCACATGGAGCGCTATATACGTGGCGGAATGAAGAATTGAAAAAGCAAAGCAAAATTCCCAAACCGGGACCCGAACCCGGGTCGCGTGGGTGATACCAACGTATTCTTAACCGTCTAAACTATTTGGGGAGGCACTTTCTATTAACCAAAACAAAGCCCCAAACAAACGCCCAAACACCACGCATACTCACACACAACCAAGCGCACCACACCAAGGCCACGCGCATTGCCGCCTTCAACATTTGCATCCCAGCACCTTCTAAGACCTTTTACCACGCAGGAGCTGTTGTTTTAAACCCGAATTAGATACCGCCGTGTTCGGCCCGCTTACCCTCCGGCTGGTCGTTGCCCCTGCGAGTGCTAAGCCGAACTACTCTCCAATCACCGGCCATACAGTCATCCGAACGTCGTACCAGCAAGCACAACGAGCGCTATATACGTGGCGGAACGAAGAATTTGAAAAAAGCAAAGCAAAATTCCCAAACCGGGACCTGAACCCGGGTCGCGTGGGTGAAAACCACGTATCCTAACCGCCTAGACTATTTGGGAGCACCTTCTATATAACCAAAACAAACGCCAAACAAAAGGCCAAACACACGCAT
>NW_003303607.1:85911-90333 GCF_000142945.1 Phytophthora infestans T30-4
TCTGACACTGTGCAAATCTTGCCAGCAATCGGTCCAGCGTCGCCAGGTTGCTGTCGAAATCCTCGCCACCGAAGCAAATATCATCCACAAACGATCGTCGACCAAACACAGGTACCAGCGATGATTCGTCTGGCCCCCCGTTCGTAAACATGTCAGCGATGGGGCGGTTGACGAGTTGTAGTACAGGGTCGGCCTCCACCGGTGCTTCGCGGTCTGCCGCGAACTTCGTTTGAAACGAACCCGCGGTGCTTGGCCCACGACGTTCCTTGGCCTGTTCTTCAGCTGAACGCATCCTCTCCGAGTATTCAAACCAACCTCCTTTAGGTTGAACGAACCCCCAGAGTGCGTTGTCAATCATATCGCTGGTAGACCATCGGCGCGTTCTTTAATCCAAAGGGCATGCGCAACCACTCGAAGTGTCCGAGTGCGCGGACAAACGCCGATACTTTAAGTGCTCGCAAGGTCATCATGACGCCCAGAAGCCGCTTGCTGCATCCAGCGAGCAGAACCATAGGTAGCATTCGAGATCAGTCTACAGACGTCGACTAGCGGCATTGCGTACTCCATGATCGCAGTGATAGCATTCACCATCTTGTAATCAATGCAGAGCCGGATGTCCAGCCCGTTCTTTTTCATCACAATCACGATCGGTGATGCCCATTGACTGTATGAAAAGACGATCAGTCCCGCACGCAATAAAGCGCGCAGCAGCTCGTACAGCTTGCCGAGAAATCGTAGCGGCACGCGCCGGGCACACTGTTTAATTGGGGCGTGTCCCTGTGTGTCGATATCGCATACCGGTAGTGCGTTACCACTAGCAATCAGGATGTGCTCGTGGTTTCTTTAGCGTCGCGACCAGACGTTTCTCGGCGTTTCAGCCGACAGCTCAGATCAGCAACATTAGGCGCAGTGTAGTCAATTGTCGTGTTGATCTCTTCGGTCAGATCCGGCAGGAATGCCAGCTCCTTCGCGTAGTCGTCCAAGCCAATGTTGTTAGCTGGGTGTTCGTAGAAATCATTTCTCGTATCCTCCGTTGCTTCATTTCCCTCGGTTGTTAACACTCGAGCAACCGAGATGCATGTTCCGTCCAACGCCGCTACGGATTCTTCCCTTGACTCAACATTGGCATCCGCTTTGATTTCAACAGTCGGTACTTGGTCCATCTCCTTCCCATCCTGGTTTATCATCTCTGGGCCATCTGCCGAGTCGTCGTTCGCAATATTGAATGCGAGGGCCGCCGACATATTGGGTTGTTGACTTTTGTTCAGCTCCTCGTTCTGCCGCTGTCTTGACATTTCGGAATTTGCACCAATCTTGCAATGAATACTCGGTGCCGTACTCAACACCTTCTGCGCGATGCCTGTTTCCTCTGGATCAACCACCGATGGCCCGTTCGCAGATTTGGTGACACACAAGGCCGGGACAGCTTCGTCAAAACGGGTGACTCCATTCATTCCAGTGCCGTTGCTTCTCGCTTCCGTGGTCACCCCTGACTGGACACTAACACTCGTTGGCGTATGTACCACGTTTACCGGCCTCAGTAGTTCGTGTGTACGCACTACCGAGGCTTCGTTCGCGTTATTGCCTCCGCCATGGGTTGTCGTGTACGTGTCCAAAGGTTCTGCGGAAGGCTGACCGTCGGTCGAATCCCCGGCTGTCACCCCAGACGCCAGACAGGCTTCCACTCGTTCACGTTCTTCCAGGATCAGTGCCCAGCGCTCTGCACACGTCAGACGATCACTAGAATCCACTAGCGAGTCTTCTAGAGGTCGTGCTAGCACCCCACTGGGTTCTGGATAGTCCGGTCGATCAACTACCGAAGGCTGAGTTGCAAGCCATTGTTCGTAAATTTCACATTCACGCTGGAAGAGCTCGCGGTCTCTACAGCCTTCGTAGGCCACACTTGCCAGTCTTGGTACTTCTTGGACTCCAGACGCACATAGCCGTCACCTCGTGGCAAATCCCCATCTGGAAATCCACATCGCGATCGAATCGTGTGCACAGGACGATTAGACACGTTGGTCAATCGAATGCTCTGAGGCCGTCCGCGGTGAAACCTCGTTACTGACGGGATTAGCTTGTTCGTTCGACGAACCCACAGCACGTGTTCCTCCAGACCGACGTGGCGCTTCGCTAGTCGATAATCTCGCCACTCGTGCGCTTGAAGGTCCAAACGCTCGGGTGGCCCGGCGTTAACATGGGAGCCGTATTCTGCGCTGTCGATCATGTTCTTGGTCTTAATCAGCGGGATTTGAACTTCGTGTGGTAATTGCGCCGCGCCGTGAAACAGGTCCAACCGGATCCCAGCTGGGATCATAAAGTCGGTCCCGATATTTGGGAGCACCTTCTATTAGCCAAAACAGACGCCAAACAAAAGGCCAAACACACGCATACTCACACACAACCAAGCGCACCACATCAAGGCCACGCGCATTGCCGCCTTCAACATTGCATCCAGCACCTTTAAAGACCTTTACCACGCAGGAGCTGTTGTTGTGAGCCTGAATTAGGTACCGCCGTTCTCGCCACGCTTACCCTCCGGCTGGTCGTTGCCCCTGCAAGTGCTAAGCCGAACTACTCTCCATTACCGGCCATACAGTCATCCGAACGTCGTACCAGCAAGCACAACGAGCGCTATATACATGGCGGAACGAAGAATTGAAAAAGCAAAGCAAAATTCCCAAACCGGGACTCGAACCCGGGTCGCGTGGGTGAAAGCCACGTATCCTAAACCGCCTAGACTATTTGGGAGCACCTTCTATTAGCCAAAACAAACGCCAAACAAAAGGCCAAACACACGCATACTCACACACAACCAAGCGCACCACATCAAGGCCACGCGCATTGCCGCCTTCAACATTGCATCCAGCACCTTCAAAGACCTTTACCACGCAGGAGCTGTTGTTGTGAACCTGAATTAGATACCGCCGTTCTCGCCACGCTTACCCACCGGCTGGTCGTTGCCCCTGCGAGTGCTAAGCCGAACTACTCTCCATTACCGGCCATACAGTCATCCGAACGTCGTACCAGCAAGCACAACGAGCGCTATATACATGGCGGAACGAAGAATTGAAAAAGCAAAGCAAAATTCCCAAACCGGGACTCGAACCCGGGTCGCGTGGGTGAAAGCCACGTATCCTAACCGCCTAGACTATTTGGGAGCACCTTCTACTAACCAAAACAGACGCCAAACAAAAGGCCAAACACACGCATACTCACACACAACCAAGCGCACCACATCAAGGCCACGCGCATTGCCGCCTTCAACATTGCATCCAGCACCTTCAAAGACCTTTACCACGCAGGAGCTGTTGTTGTGAACCTGAATTAGATACCGCCGTTCTCGCCACGCTTACCCTCCGGCTGGTCGTTGCCCCTGCGAGTGCTAAGCCGAACTACTCTCCATTACCGGCCATACAGTCATCCGAACGTCGTACCAGCAAGCACAACGAGCGCTATATACATGGCGGAACGAAGAATTGAAAAAGCAAAGCAAAATTCCCAAACCGGGACTCGAACCCGGGTCGCGTGGGTGAAAGCCACGTATCCTAACCGCCTAGACTATTTGGGAGCACCTTCTATTAACCAAAACAAACGCCAAACAAAAGGCCAAACACACGCATACTCACACACAACCAAGAGCACCACATCAAGGCCACGCGCATTGCCGCCTTCAACATTGCATCCAGCACCTTCAAAGACCTTTACCACGCAGGAGCTGTTGTTGTGAACCTGAATTAGGTACCGCCGTTCTCGTCACGCTTACCCTCCGGCTGGTCGTTGCCCCTGCGAGTGCTAAGCCGAACTACTCTCCATTACCGGCCATACAGTCATCCGAACGTCGTACCAGCAAGCACAACGAGCGCTATATACATGGCGGAACGAAGAATTGAAAAAGCAAAGCAAAATTCCCAAACCGGGACTCGAACCCGGGTCGCGTGGGTGAAAGCCACGTATCCTAACCGCCTAGACTATTTGGGAGCACCTTCTATTAACCAAAACAAACGCCAAACAAAAGGCCAAGCTCACGCATACTCACACACAACCAAGCGCACCACATCAAGGCCACGCGCATTGCCGCCTTCAACATTGCATCCAGCACCTTCAAAGACCTTTACCACGCAGGAGCTGTTGTTGTGAACCTGAATTAGGTACCGCCGTTCTCGCCACGCTTACCCTCCGGCTGGTCGTTGCCCCCTGCGAGTGCTAAGCCGAACTACTTCTCCATTACCCGGGCATACAAGTCATCCGAACGTCGTACCCAGCAAAGCACAACGGAGCACTATATACTTGGGCGGCACCGAAGAAATTGAAAAAGCAAAGCTAAAATTCCCCAAACCGGGGACTCCAAACCCGGGTCGCGGGGGGTGGAAAGCCCACGTATCTTAGACCCGCCTAAGCATAGTTGGGGAGCACCCTTTC
>NW_003303607.1:90747-92825 GCF_000142945.1 Phytophthora infestans T30-4
ACGCATACTCACACCTACCAAGCGCACCCACCCACGCCCAGGCCATTGCCGCCTTCAACTTGCCTTTGCCACTTCAAATACCTTTACCACGCAGGAGCTGTTGTTTTAAACCTGAATTAGATACCGCCGTTCTTGCCACGCTTACCCTCCGGCTGGTCGTTGCCCCTGCGAGTGCTAAGCCGAGCTACTCTCCATCACCGGCCATACAGTCATCCGAACGTCGTACCAGCAAGCACAACGAGCGCTATATACATGGCGGAGCGAAGAATTGAAAAAGCAAAGCAAAATTCCCAAACCGGGACTCGAACCCGGGTCGCGTGGGTGAAAGCCACGTATCCTAACCGCCTAGACTATCTGGGAGCACCTTCTATTAACCCAAAACAGACGCCAAACAAAAGGCCAAACACACGCATACTCACACACAACCAAGCGCACCACATCAAGGCCACGCGCATTGCCGCCTTCAACATTGCATCCAGCACCTTCAAAGACCTTTACCACGCAGGAGCTGTTGTTGTGAGCCTGAATTAGATACTGCCGTTCTCGCCACGCTTACCCTCCGGCTGGTCGTTGCCCCTGCGAGTGCTAAGCCGAACCACTCTCCATCACCGGCCATACAGTCATCCGAACGTCGTACCAGCAAGCACAACGAGCGCTATATACATGGCGGAACGAAGAATTGAAAAAGCAAAGCAAAATTCCCAAACCGGGACTCGAACCCGGGTCGCGTGGGTGAAAGCCACGTATCCTAACCGCCTAGACTATTTGGGAGCACCTTCTATTAACCAAAACAGACGCCAAACAAAAGGCCAAACACACGCATACTCACACACAACCAAGCGCACCACATCAAGGCCACGCGCATTGCCGCCTTCAACATTGCATCCAGCACCTTCAAAGACCTTTACCACGCAGGAGCTGTTGTTGTAAACCTGAATTAGATACCGCCGTTCTCGCCACGCTTACCCTCCGGCTGGTCGTTGCCCCTGCGAGTGCTAAGCCGAACTACTCTCCATCACCGGCCATACAGTCATCCGAACGTCGTACCAGCAAGCACAACGAGCGCTATATACATGGGCGGAACGAAGAATTGAAAAAGCAAAGCAAAATTCCCAAACCGGGACTCGAACCCGGGTCGCGTGGGTGAAAGCCACGTATCCTAACCGCCTAGACTATTTGGGAGCACCTTCTATTAACCAAAACAGACGCCAAACAAAAGGCCAAACACACGCATACTCACACACAACCAAGCGCACCACATCAAGGTCACGCGCATTGCCGCCTTCAACATTGCATCCAGCACCTTCAAAGACCTTTACCACGCAGGAGCTGTTGTTGTGAACCTGAATTAGATACCGCCGTTCTCGCCACGCTTACCCTCCGGCTGGTCGTTGCCCCTGCGAGTGCTAAGCCGAACTACTCTCCATCACCGGCCATACAGTCATCCGAACGTCGTACCAGCAAGCACAACGAGCGCTGTATACATGGCGGAACGAAGAATTGAAAAAGCAAAGCAAAATTCCCAAACCGGGACTCGAACCCGGGTCGCGTGGGTGAAAGCCACGTATCCTAACCGCCTAGACTATTTGGGAGCACCTTCTATTAACCAAAACAAACGCCAAACAAAAGGCCAAACACACGCATACTCACACACAACCAAGCGCACCACACCAAGGCCACGCGCATTGCCGCCTTCAACTTTGCATTTAGCACCTTCAAAGACCTTTACCACGCAGGAGCTGTTGTTTTAAACCTGAATTAGATACCGCCGTTCTCGCCACGCTTACCCACCGGCTGGTCGTTGCCCCTGCCAGTGCTAAGTCGAACCACTCTCCATCACCGGCCATACAGTCATCCGAACGTCGTACCAGCAACCACATCGAGCGCTATATACATGGCGGAACGAAGAATTGAAAAAGCAAAGCAAAATTCCCAAACCGGGACTCGAACCCGGGTCGCGTGGGTGAAAGCCACGTATCCTAACCGCCTAGACTATTTGGGAGCACCTTCTATTAACCAAAACAGACGCCAAACAAAAGGCCAAACACACGCATACTCACACACAAACAAGCGCACCG
>NW_003303607.1:93254-95796 GCF_000142945.1 Phytophthora infestans T30-4
CCGCCCTTCACCATTGGATCCAGCCACCTTCAAAGACCTTTACCACGCCGGAGCTGTTGTTGTTGACCCTGAATTAGATACCGCCGTTCTCGCCCACGGCTTACCCTCCGGCCTGGTCGTTGCCCCCGCGAGTGCTAAGCCGAACTACTCTCCATCACGCGCCATACAGTCATCCCGAACGTCGTACCAGCAAGCACAACGAGCGCTATATACATGGCGGACCGAAGAATTGAAAAAGCAAAGCAAAATTCCCAAACCGGACTCGACCCCGGGTCGCGTGGGTGAAAGCCACGTATCCTAACCGCCTAGACTATTTGGGAGCACCTTCTTTTAACCAAACCAAACGTCAACCAAAAGGCCAAACACACGCATACTCACACACAACCAAGCGCACCACATCAAGGCCACGCGCATTGCCGCCTTCAACATTGCATCCAGCACCTTCAAAGACCTTTACCACGCAGGAGCTGTTGTTGTGAACCTGAATTAGATACCGCCGTTATCGCCACGCTTACCCTCCGGCTGGTCGTTGCCCCTGCGAGTGCTAAGCCGAACTACTCTCCATTACCGGCCATACAGTCATCCGAACGTCGTACTAGCAAGCACAACGAGCGCTATATACATGGCGGAACGAAGAATTGAAAAAGCAAAGCAAAATTCCCAAACCCGGGACTCGAACCCGGGTCGCGTGGGTGAAAGCCACGTATCCTAACCGCCTAGACTATTTGGGAGCATCTTCTATTAACCAAAACAAACGCCAAACAAAAGGCCAAACACACGCATACTCACACACAACCAAGCGCACCACATCAAGGCCACGCGCATTGCCGCCTTCAACATTGCATCCAGCACCTTCAAAGACCTTTACCACGCAGGAGCTGTTGTTGTGAACCTGAATTAGATACCGCCGTTCTCGCCACGCTTACCCTCCGGCTGGTCGTTGCCCCTGCGAGTGCTAAGCCGAACTACTCTCCATTACCGGCCATACAGTCATCCGAACGTCGTACCAGCAAGCACAACGAGCGCTATATACATGGCGGAACGAAGAATTGAAAAAGCAAAGCAAAATTCCCAAACCGGGACTCGAACCCGGGTCGCGTGGGTGAAAGCCACGTATCCTAACCGCCTAGACTATTTAAAACAAACGCCAAACAAAAGGCCAAACACACGCATACTCACACATAACCAAGCGCACCACATCAAGGCCACGCGCATTGCCGCCTTCAACATTGCATCCAGCACCTTCAAAGACCTTTACCACGCAGGAGCTGTTGTTGTGAACCTGAATTAGGTACCGCCGTTCTCGCCACGCTTACCCTCCGGCTGGTCGTTGCCCCTGCGAGTGCTAAGCCGAACTACTCTCCATTACCGGCCATACAGTCATCCGAACGTCGTACCAGCAAGCACAACGAGCGCTATATACATGGCGGAACGAAGAATTGAAAAAGCAAAGCAAATTTCCAAACCGGGACTCGAACCCGGGTCGCGTGGGTGAAAGCCACGTATCCTAACCGCCTAGACTATTTGGGAGCACCTTCTATTAATCAAAACAAACGCCAAACAAAAGGCCAAACACACGCATACTCACACACAACCAAGCGCACCACATCAAGGCCACGCGCATTGCCGCCTTCAACATTGCATCCAGCACCTTCAAAGACCTTTACCACGCAGGAGCTGTTGTTGTGAACCTGAATTAGATACCGCCGTTCTCGCCACGCTTACCCTCCGGCTGGTCGTTGCCCCTGCGAGTGCTAAGCCGAACTACTCTCCATTACCGGCCATACAGTCATCCGAACGTCGTACCAGCAAGCACAACGAGCGCTATATACATGGCGGAACAAAGAATTGAAAAAGCAAAGCAAAATTCCCAAACCGGGACTCGAACCCGGGTCGCGTGGGTGAAAGCCACGTATCCTAACCGCCTAGACTATTTGGGAGCACCTTCTATTAACCAAAACAAACGCCAAACAAAAGGCCAAACACACGCATACTCACACACAACCAAGCGCACCACATCAAGGCCACGCGCATTGCCGCCTTCAACATTGCATCCAGCACCTTCAAAGACCTTTACCACGCAGAGAGCTGTTGGTGTGAACCTGAATTAGATACCGCCGTTCTCGCCACGCTTTCCTGGGGCTGAAAAAAGAACCTGGAGTTTCTAAGGCCGAACTTCTCTTCTTAACGGGCCAAAGAGTCATCGGAACGTCGTACCAGCAAGCACAACGAGCACTATATACATGGCGGAACGAAGAATTGAAAAAGCAAAGCAAAATTCCCAAACCGGGACTCGAACCCGGGTCGCGTGGGTGAAAGCCACGTATCCTAACCGCCTAGACTATTTGGGAGTACCTTCTATTAACCAAAACAAACGCCAAACAAAAAGCCAAACACACGCATACTCACACACAACCAAGCGCACCACATCAAGGCCACGCGCATTGCCGCCATCAACATTGCATCCAGCACCTTCAAAGACCTTTACCCCCCAAGAGCTGTTGTTGTGAACCTGAATTAGGTACCGCCGTTCTCGCCACGC
>NW_003303607.1:95896-96831 GCF_000142945.1 Phytophthora infestans T30-4
AAGACCTTTACCACGCAGGAGCTGTTGTTGTGAACCTGAATTAGATACCGCCGTTCTCGTCACGCTTTCCTGCAGGGCTGGTCGTTGCCGCTGCGAGTGCTAAGCCGAACCACTCTCCATCACCGGCCATACAGTCATCCGAGCGTCGTACCAGCAAGCACATCGAGCGCTATATACATGGCGGAACGAAGAATTGAAAAAGCAAAGCAAAATTCCCAAACCCGGGACTCGAACCCGGGTCGCGTGGGTGAAAGCCACGTATCCTAACCGCCTAGACTATTTGGGAGCACCTTCTACTAACCAAAACAGACGCCAAACAAAAGGCCAAACACACGCATACTCACACACAACCAAGCGCACCACATCAAGGCCACGCGCATTGCCGCCTTCAACATTGCATCCAGCACCTTCAAAGACCTTTACCACGCAGGAGCTGTTGTTGTGAACCTGAATTAGATACCGCCGTTCTCGCCACGCTTACCCTCCGGTTGGTCGTTGCCCCTGCGAGTGCTAAGCCGAACCACTCTCCATCACCGGCCATACAGTCATCCGAACGTCGTACCAGCAAGCACAACGAGCGCTATATACATGGCGGAACGAAGAATTGAAAAAGTAAAGCAAAATTCCCAAACCGGGACTCGAACCCGGGTCGCGTGGGTGAAAGCCACGTATCCTAACCGCCTAGACTATTTGGGAGCACCTTCTACTAACCAAAACAGACGCCAAACACAAAGCCAAACACACGCATACTCACACACAATCAAGCGCACCACCATCAAGGTCCACGCGCATTGTCGACGTTCATCATTGACATGTCAGCATCCTTAAAAGACCTTTAGCACGCAAGAGCTGTTGTTGTGGAACCTGGAAATAGAGTATCGGCAATTCTCGTCCACACTCACCCTTCCGGCTGGGTCGTTGCCCCTGCGAGTGCT
>NW_003303607.1:97727-101290 GCF_000142945.1 Phytophthora infestans T30-4
AACAAGAAGAGCAGAAAAAATCTCATACTCTCCATTTTTCAAAACGTCCAAGGCGTCAAGGCCTCAGGGGCTTCGCGCTTTTCATCTTTTCAACCATTGCATTCTCGAAGGTCTATAGACCGCTAGCACGCGGGGTGCTGTTCTTGAGATCGGGTATTAGATTCCCCCGTCCTCTTCCCGCCTGACTCGGCCGTTGCCCCTGCGAGTGCTTAGCCGAACCACTCTCCCATCACCGGCCATACAGTCATCCGAACGTCGTACCCAGCAAGCACAACGAGCTCTATATACATGGCGGAACGAAGAATTGAAAAAGCAAAGCAAAATTCCCAAACCGGGACTCGAACCCGGGTCGCGTGGGTGAAAGCCACGTATCCTAACCGCCTAGACTATTTGGGAGCACCTTCTATTAACCAAAACAAACGCCAAACAAAAGGCCAAACACACGCATACTCACACACAACCAAGCGCACCACATCAAGGCCACGCGCATTGCCGCCTTCAACATTGCATCCAGCACCTTCAAAGACCTTTACCACGCAGGAGCTGTTGTTGTGAACCTGAATTAGATACCGCCGTTCTCGCCACGCTTACCCACCGTTGCCCCTGCGAGTGCTAAGCCGAACCACTCTCCATCACCGGCCATACAGTCATCCGAACGTCGTACCAGCAAGCACAACGAGCACTATATACATGGCGGAACGAAGAATTGAAAAAGCAAAGCAAAATTCCCAAACCGGGACTCGAACCCGGGTCGCGTGGGTGAAAGCCACGTATCCTAACCGCCTAGACTATTTGGGAGCACCTTCTATTAACCAAAACAAACGCATAACAAAAGGCCAAACACACGCATACTCACACACAACCAAGCGCACCACATCAAGGCCACGCGCATTGCCGCCTTCAACATTGCATCCAGCACCTTCAAAGACCTTTACCACGCAGGAGCTGTTGTTGTGAACCTGAATTAGATACCGCCGTTCTCGCCACGCTTACCCTCCGGCTGGTCGTTGCCCCTGCGAGTGCTAAGCCGAACTACTCTCCATTACCGGCCATACAGTCATCCGAACGTCGTACCAGCAAGCACAACGAGCGCTATATACATGGCGGAACGAAGAATTGAAAAAGCAAAGCAAAATTCCCAAACCGGGACTCGAACCCGGGTCGCGTGGGTGAAAGCCACGTATCCTAACCGCCTAGACTATTTGGGAGCACCTTCTATTAATCAAAACAAACGCCAAACAAAAGGCCAAACACACGCATACTCACACACAACCAAGCGCACCACATCAAGGCCACGCGCATTGCCGCCTTCAACATTGCATCCAGCACCTTCAAAGACCTTTACCACGCAGGAGCTGTTGTTGTGAACCTGAATTAGATACCGCCGTTCTCGCCACGCTTACCCTCCGGCTGGTCGTTGCCCCTGCGAGTGCTAAGCCGAACTACCCTCCATTACCGGCCATACAGTCATCCGAACGTCGTACCAGCAAGCACAACGAGCGCTATATACATGGCGGAACGAAGAATTGAAAAAGCAAAGCAAAATTCCCAAACCGGGACTCGAACCCGGGTCGCGTGGGTGAAAGCCACGTATCCTAACCGCCTAGACTATTTGGGAGCACCTTCTATTAACCAAAACAAACGCCAAACAAAAGGCCAAACACACGCATACTCACACACAACCAAGCGCACCACATCAAGGCCACGCGCATTGCCGCCTTCAACATTGCATCCAGCACCTTCAAAGACCTTTACCACGCAGGAGCTGTTGTTGTGAGCCTGAATTAGGTACCGCCGTTCTCGTCCCGCTTACCCTCCGGCTGGTCGTTGCCCCTGCGAGTGCTAAGCCGAACTACTCTCCATTACCGGCCATACAGTCATCCGAACGTCGTACCAGCAAGCACAACGAGCGCTATATACATGGCGGAACGAAGAATTGAAAAAGCAAAGCAAATTTCCAAACCGGGACTCGAACCCGGGTCGCGTGGGTGAAAGCCACGTATCCTAACCGCCTAGACTATTTGGGAGCACCTTCTATTAATCAAAACAAACGCCAAACAAAAGGCCAAACACACGCATACTCACACACAACCAAGCGCACCACATCAAGGCCACGCGCATTGCCGCCTTCAACATTGCATCCAGCACCTTCAAAGACCTTTACCACGCAGGAGCTGTTGTTGTGAACCTGAATTAGGTACCGCCGTTCTCGTCCCGCTTACCCTCCGGCTGGTCGTTGCCCCTGCGAGTGCTAAGCCGAACTACTCTCCATTACCGGCCATACAGTCATCCGAACGTCGTACCAGCAAGCACAACGAGCGCTATATACATGGCGGAACGAAGAATTGAAAAAGCAAAGCAAATTTCCAAACCGGGACTCGAACCCGGGTCGCGTGGGTGAAAGCCACGTATCCTAACCGCCTAGACTATTTGGGAGCACCTTCTATTAACCAAAACAAACGCCAAACAAAAGGCCAAACAAATGCATACTCACACACAACCAAGCGCACCACATCAAGGCCACGCGCACCACATCAAGGCCACGCGCATTGCCGCGTTCAACATTGCATCCAGCACCTTCAAAGACCTTTACCTGTGGTCGCACTTCCCAGCGCTCTTACACGCCCGCTGGCGACGTTACGGACTCGGGCCTCGCAAGCGGTGTCCAAGGATTGTCGCCTGACTCTTCACATGGCTCAGCTCCGCGAGGTACCATTCATGCATTTCGGCTCAGCTCGTTGTTGGAATGCATTATTGGATACACTGAGCGGAGGGGTGCAGATGGAGCTCGTAGGGGGCAAGAGTCGTGTTCCACCTACGCCGTGTTCCACCTACGCCGTGTTCTCTTGACGGCATTCGAGCTTTCATGGCCGTTTTCGACCCGAGCCATCTCTGTCAGCGTCTTCGGCGGATGCTTCCTGAGCTTCCTTTCTTCTTTTCTCCGTCGATAATGGAGGAAGCTCGGCGATGTTTGGCTTCTCAAACCCGGCCTCGAACTTTGATGCAAGTTCTTGGAGATATGTGGGTGAAGCTTCGTGGCGACAGTCCCTTGGACTCGGCGGGGAGGCCCATCCAGACAGATGGCCAAATGACTCGTTACTTCGTAGCTCTCTATGAGCGTCGTCATTGGAGTGTCGAGTCGAGTGAAAATAAATTACCGATGGCAAAGTGCAGCAGCACACATCCTTCTCAAGTCGCACAGCGCGAATACACGCTGCGCCGACACAACACCACAAGGTGTAGAAGGATAGCTTTGGTATCTGTGGGGTTTGAACGCAGACGCAGACTGGTATGTCTAGCGGATCTTAAGCCCGCCCCCTTAGACCACTCGGGCAAGATACCACGCCGAACCGCATCAAAACCGACGTCTCGTACGCACACTGTCCTCCACTCCTGGCGCTCCTCACGAGCTCAGTAAAGCCAAGGAGGACTTCAAGGCGCTCAGCGATGAGCGTAAGGAGCTGGCTGCTTCTCTTCCCGAGAAGAAGAAGGAGGCTGCCGCTCTCAAGGAGCTCGTGGACAAGGAGCTACCCAAGATAGGTAACACCGTGGTCCCCACGATT
>NW_003303607.1:102313-103393 GCF_000142945.1 Phytophthora infestans T30-4
ATTGCATTCCAGCACTTTCAAAGACCTTTACCGCGCAGGAGCTGTTGTTTGTTGACCTGATTAGATCCCGCTCGTTCTCGCCACGCTTACCTCCGGGCTGGGTCGTGGCCTCTGCGAGTGCTTAAGCCGACCTACTCTCCATCACCGCCCATACAGTCATCCCGAAACGTCGTACCGAGCAAGCTACAACGAGCGCTATATACATGCGGGAACGAAGAAATTGAAAAACGCAAAGCAAATTTCCCAACCGGGGACTCGAACCGGGGTCGCGTGGGTGAAAGCCACGTATCCTACCCGCCTGGACTATTGGGGAGCCCTTTCTATTAACCAAAACAGACGCCAAACAAAAGGCCAAGCACACGCATACTCACACACAACCAAGCGCACCACATCAAGGCCACGCGCATTGCCGCCTTCAACATTGCATCCAGCACCTTCAAAGACCTTTACCACGCAGGAGCTGTTGTTGTGAACCTGAATTAGATACCGCCGTTCTCGCCACGCTTACCCTCCGGCTGGTCGTTGCCCCTGCGAGTGCTAAGCCGAACTACTCTCCATTACCGGCCATACAGTCATCCGAACGTCGTACCAGCAAGCACAACGAGCGCTATATACATGGCGGAACGAAGAATTGAAAAAGCAAAGCAAAATTCCCAAACCGGGACTCGAACCCGGGTCGCGTGGGTGAAAGCCCCGTACCCTAACCGCCTAGACTATTTGGGAGCACCTTCTATTAACCAAAACAAACGCCAAACAAAAGGCCAGACACACGCATACTCACACACAACCAAGCGCACCACATCAAGGCCACGCGCATTGCCGCCTTCAACATTGCATCCAGCACCTTCAAAGACCTTTACCACGCAGGAGCTGTTGTTGTGAACCTGAATTAGATACCTGCCCTTTCTCGCCACGCTTCCCCTCGGGGTGGGTCGTTGCCCCTGCGAAGTGCTAAAGCCGAACTACTCTCCATTACCGGGCCATACAGTCATCCGAACGTCGTACCAGCAAGCACAACGAGCGCTATATACATGGCGGAACGAAGAATTGAAAAAACAAAGCAAAATTCCCAAACCGGGA
>NW_003303607.1:106208-119855 GCF_000142945.1 Phytophthora infestans T30-4
AAAGCAAATTCCCAAACCGGGACTCGAACCCGGCAGTAGAAGGGTGAAAGCCACGTATCCTAACCGCCTAGACTATCTTTGGAGCACCTTCTATTAACCAAAACAAACGCCAAACAAAAGACCAAACACACGCATACTCACACACAACCAAGCGCACCACATCAAGACCACGCGCATTGCCGCCTTCAACATTGCATCCAGCACCTTCAAAGACCTTTACTACGCAGGAGCTGTTGTTGTGAGCCTGAATTAGATACCGCCGTTCTCGCCACGCTTACCCTCCGGTTGGTCGTTGCCCCTGCGAGTGCTAAGCCGAACCACTCTCCATCACCGGCCATACAGTCATCCGAACGTCGTACCAGCAAGCACAACGAGCGCTATATACATGGCGGAACGAAGAATTGAAAAAGCAAAGCAAAATTCCCAAACCGGGACTCGAACCCGGGTCGCGTGGGTGAAAGCCACGTATCCTAACTGCCTAGACTATTTGGGAGCACCTTCTATTAACCAAACCAAACGCCAAACAAAAGGCCAAACACACGCATACTCACACACAACCCAAGCGCACCACATCAAGGCCACGCGCATTGCCGCCCTTCAACATTGCATCCAGCACCTTTCAAAAGACCCTTTACCACGCAGGAGCTGTTGTTGTGAACCTGAATTTAGATACCGCCGGTTCTCGCCACGCTTACCCCTCCGGCTGGCCGTTTGCCCCTGCGAGTGCTAAGCCGAACTACTCTCCATTACCGGCCATACAGTCATCCGAAACGTCGTACCAGCAAGCACAACGAGCGGCTATATACATGGCGGAAACGAAGAATTGGAAAAAAGCAAAGCAAAATTCCCAAAACCGGGGACTCGAACTCGGGTCCGCGTGGCGTGATAGCCCACGTTATCCCTAACCGCTCTAGACTATTGTGGGAGCACCCTTTCTAATTAATCAAAAACAAACGCCGAAACAAAAAGGCCCAAACACACGCATACTCACACACAACCAAGCGCACCACATCAAGGCCACGCGCATTGCCGCCTTCAACATTGCATCCAGCACCTTCAAAGACCTTTACCACGCAGGAGCTGTTGTTGTGAACCTATATTAGATACCGCCGTTCTCGCCACGCTTACCCTCCGGCTGGTCGTTGCCCCTGCGAGTGCTAAGCCGAACCACTCTCCATCACCGGCCATACAGTCATCCGAACGTCGTATCAGCAAGCACAACGAGCGCTATATACATGGCGGAACGAAGAATTGAAAAAGCCAAAGCCAAATTCCCATCCTGGACTCGAACCCGGTCGGCGTGGGTGAAAGCCACGTATCCTAGCCGCCTAGACTATTGGGGAGCCCTTTCTCTCACTCAAAACTAACGCCAACCAAAAGGCCAATCACACGCATACTTACACACAACCAAGCGCACCACACCAAGGCCACGCGCATTCCGCCTTCAACTTTGCATTTTAGCACCTTCAAAAGACCTTTACCACGCAGGAGCTGTTGTTGTGAGCCTGAATTAGATACCGCCGTTCTCGCCACGCTTACCCTCCGGCTGGTCGTTGCCCCTGCGAGTGCTAAGCCGAGCTACTCTCCATCACCGGCCATACAGTCATCCGAACGTCGTACCAGCAAGCACAACGAGCGCTATATACGTGGCGGAACGAAGAATTGAAAAAGCAAAGCAAATTCCCAAACCGGGACTCGAACCCGGGTCGCGTGGGTGAAAGCCACGTATCCTAACCGCCTAGACTATTTGGGAGCACCTTCTATTAACCAAAACAAACGCCAAACAAAAGGCCAAACACACGCATACTCACACACAACCAAGCGCACCACATCAAGGCCACGCGCATTGCCGCCTTCAACATTGCATCCAGCACCTTCAAAGACCTTTACCACGCAGGAGCTGTTGTTGTGAACCTGAATTAGATACCGCCGTTCTCGCCACGCTTACCCTCCGGCTGGTCGTTGCCCCTGCGAGTGCTAAGCCGAACCACTCTCCATCACCGGCCATACAGTCATCCGAACGTCGTACCAGCAAGCACAACGAGCGCTATATACATGGCGGAGCGAAGAATTGAAAAAGCAAAGCAAAATTCCCAAACCGGGACTCGAACCCGGGTCGCGTGGGTGAAAGCCACGTATCCTAATCGCCTAGACTATTTGGGAGCACCTTCTATTAACCAAAACAAACGCCAAACAAAAGGCCAAACACACGCATACTCACACACAACCAAGCGCACCACATCAAGGCCACGCGCATTGCCGCCTTCAACATTGCATCCAGCACCTTCAAAGACCTTTACCACGCAGGAGCTGTTGTTGTGAACCTGAATTAGATACCGCCGTTCTCGCCACGCTTACCCTCCGGCTGGTCGTTGCCCCTGCGAGTGCTAAGCCGAACTACTCTCCATCACCGGCCATACAGTCATCCGAACGTCGTACCAGCAAGCACAACGAGCGCTATATACATGGCGGAACGAAGAATTGAAAAAGCAAAGCAAAATTCCCAAACCGGGACTCGAACCCGGGTCGCGTGGGTGAAAGCCACGTATCCTAACCGCCTAGACTATTTGGGAGCACCTTCTATTAACCAAAACAAACGACAAACAAAAGGCCAAACACACGCATACTCACACACAACCAAGCGCACCACACCAAGGCCACGCGCATTGCCGCCTTCAACTTTGCATTTAGCACCTTCAAAGACCTTTACCACGCAGGAGCTGTTGTTTTAAACCTGAATTAGATACCGCCGTTCTCGCCACGCTTACCCTCCGGCTGGTCGTTGCCCCGGCGAGTGCTAAGCCGAACTACTCTCCATCACCGGCCATACAGTCATCCGAACGTCGTACCAGCAAGCACAACGAGCGCTATATACATGGCGGAACGAAGAATTGAAAAAGCAAAGCAAAATTCCCAAACCGGGACTCGAACCCGGGTCGCGTGGGTGAAAGCCACGTATCCTAACCGCCTAGACTATTTGGGAGCACCTTCTATTAACCAAAACAAACGCCAAACAAAAGGCCAAACACACGCATACTCACACACAACCAAGCGCACCACATCAAGGCCACGCGCATTGCCGCCTTCAACATTGCATCCAGCACCTTCAAAGACCTTTACCACGCAGGAGCTGTTGTTGTGAACCTGAATTAGATACCGCCGTTCTCGCCACGCTTACCCTCCGGCTGGTCGTTGCCCCTGCGAGTGCTAAACCGAGCTACTCTTCATTACCGGCCATACAGTCATCCGAACGTCGTACCAGCAAGCACAACGAGCGCTATATACATGGCGGAACGGAGAATTGAAAAAGCAAAGCATAAATTCTCGAAACCGGGACTCGAACCCGGGTCGCGTCGGGTGAGAGGCCACGTATCCTAACCGCCTAGACTATTTGGGAGCACCTTCGATTAACCAAAACAAACGCCAAACAAAAGGCCAAACACACGCATACTCACACACAACCAAGCGCACCACATCAAGGCCACGCGCATTGCCGCCTTCAACATTGCATCCAGCACCTTCAAAGACCTTTACCACGAAGGAGCTGTTGTTGTGAGCCTGAATTAGATACCGCCGTTCTCGCCACGCTTACCCACCGGCTGGGCGTTGCCCCTGCGAGTGCTAAGCCGAACCACTCTCCATCACCGGCCATACAGTCATCCGAACGTCGTACCCAGCAAGGCACAACGAGCGCTATATACATGGCGGAACGAAGAATTGAAAAAGCAAAGCAAAATTCCCAAACCGAGACTCGAACCCCGGGTCGCGTGGGTGAAAGCCACGTATCCTAACCGCCTAGACTATTTGGGAGCACCTTCTATTAATCAAAACAAACGCCAGACAAAAGGCCAAACACACGCATACTCACACACAACCAAGCGCACCACATCAAGGCCACGCGCATTGCCGCCTTCAACATTGCATCCAGCACCTTCAAGAACTTTACCAGCGAGGAGCTTGTGTGTGACACCTGAATATAGATACCGCGGTTCTCGCCACGCTTACCCTCCGGCTGGTCGTTGCCCCTGCGAGTGCTAAGCCGAACCACTCTCCATCACCGGCCATACAGTCATCCGAACGTCGTACCAGCAAGCACAACGAGCACTATATACATGGCGGAACGAAGAATTGAAAAAGCAAAGCAAAATTCCCAAACCGGGACTCGAACCCGGGTCGCGTGGGTGAAAGCCACTTATCCTAACCGCCTAGACTATTTGGGAGCACCTTCTATTAACCAAAACAGACGTTAAACAAAAGGCCAAATACACGCATACTCACACACAACCAAGCGCACCACATCAATGCCACGCGCATTGCCGCCTTCAACATTGCATCCAGCACCTTCAAAGACCTTTACCACGCAGGAGCTGTTGTTGTGAACCTGAATTAGATACCGCCGTTCTCGCCACGCTTACCCTCCGGCTGGTCGTTGCCCCTGCGAGTGCTAAGCCGAACCACTTTCCATCACCGGCCATACAGTCATCCGAACGTCGTACCAGCAAGCACAACGAGCGCTATATACATGGCGGAACGAAGAATTGAAAAAGCAAAGCAAAATTCCCAAACCGGGACTCGAACCCGGGTCGCGTGGGTGAAAGCCACGTATCCTAACCGCCTAGACTATTTGGGAGCACCTTCTATTAACCAAAACAAACGCCAAACAAAAGGCCAAACACACGCATACTCACACACAACCAAGCGCACCACATCAAGACCACGCGCATTGCCGCCTTCAACATTGCATCCAGCACCTTCAAAGACCTTTACCACGCAGGAGCTGTTGTTGTGAACCTGAATTAGGTACCGCCGTTCTCGCCACGCTTACCCTCCGGCTGGTCGTTGCCCCTGCGAGTGCTAAGCCGAACTCTCTCCATCACCGGCCATACAGTCATCCGAACGTCGTACCAGCAAGCACAACGAGCGCTATATACATGGCGGAACGAAGAATTGAAAAAGCAAAGCAAAATTCCCAAACCGGGACTCGAACCCGGGTCGCGTGGGTGAAAGCCACGTATCCTAACCGCCTAGAATATATGAGAGCACCTTCTATTAACCAAAACAGACGCCAAACAAAAGGCCAAGCACACGCATACTCACACACAACCAAGCGCACCACATCAAGGCCACGCGCATTGCCGCCTTCAACATTGCATCCAGCACCTTCAAAGACCTTTACCACGCAGGAGCTGTTGTTTTAAACCCGAATTAGATACCGCCGTTCTCTCCACGCTTACCCTCCGGCTGGTCGTTGCCTCTGCGAGTGCTAAGCCGAACTACTCTCCATTACCGGCCATACAGTCATCCGAACGTCGTACCAGCAAGCACAACGAGCGCTATATACATGGCGGAACGAAGAATTGAAAAAGCAAAGCAAAATTCCCAAACCGGGACTCGAACCCGGGTCGCGTGGGTGAAAGCCACGTACCCTAACCGCCTAGACTATTTGGGAGCACCTTCTATTAACCAAACCAAACGCCAAACAAAAGGCCAAACACACGCATACTCACACACAACCAAGCGCACCACATCAAGGCCACGCGCATTGCCGCCTTCAACATTGCATCCAGCACCTTCAAAGACCTTTACCACGCAGGAGCTGTTGTTGTGAACCTGAATTAGATACCGCCGTTCTCGCCACGCTTACCCTCCGGCTGGTCGTTGCCCCTGCGAGTGCTAAGCCGAACTACTCTCCATCACCGGCCATACAGTCATCCGAACGTCGTACCAGCAAGCACAACGAGCGCTATATACATGGCGGAACGAAGAATTGAAAAAGCAAAGCAAAATTCCCAAACCGGGACTCGAACCCGGGTCGCGTGGGTGAAAGCCACGTATCCTAACCGCCTAGACTATTTGGGAGCACCTTCTACTAACCAAAACAAACGCCTAACAAAAGGCCAAACACACGCATACTCACACACAACCAAGCGCACCACACCAAGGCCACGCGCATTGCCGCCTTCAACTTTGCATCCAGCACCTTTAAAGACCTTTACCACGCAGGAGCTGTTGTTTTAAACCTGAATTAGATACCGCCGTTCTCGCCACGATTACCTACCGGCTGGTCGTTGCCCCTGCGAGTGCTAAGCCGAGCTACTCTCCATTACCGGCCATACAGTCATCCGAACGTCGTACCAGCAAGCACAACGAGCGCTATATACATGGCGGAACGAAGAATTGAAAAAGCAAAGCAAAATTCCCAAACCGGGACTCGAACCCGGGTCGCGTGGGTGAAAGCCACGTATCCTAACCGCCTAGACTATTTGGGAGCACCTTCTATTAACCAAAACAAACGACAAACAAAAGGCCAAACACACGCATACTCACACACAACCAAGCGCACCACATCAAGGCCACGCGCATTGCCGCCTTCAACATTGCATCCAGCACCTTCAAAGACCTTTACCACGCAGGAGCTGTTGTTGTGAACCTGAATTAGATACCGCCGTTCTCGCCACGCTTACCCTCCGGCTGGTCGTTGCCCCTGCGAGTGCTAAGCCGAACTACTCTCCATCACCGGCCATACAGTCATCCGAACGTCGTACCAGCAAGCACAACGAGCGCTATATACATGGCGGAACGAAGAATTGAAAAAGCAAAGCAAAATTCCCAAACCGGGACTCGAACCCGGGTCGCGTGGGTGAAAGCCACGTATCCTAACCGCCTAGACTATTTGGGAGCACCTTCTATTAACCAAAACAAACGCCAAACAAAAGGCCAAACACACGCATACTCACACACAACCAAGCGCACCACATCAAGGCCACGCGCATTGCCGCCTTCAACATTGCATCCAGCACCTTCAAAGACCTTTACCACGCAGGAGCTGTTGTTGTGAACCTGGATTAGATACCGCCGTTCTTGTCACGCTTACCCTCCGGCTGGTCGTTGCCCCTGCGAGTGCTAAGCCGAACTACTCTCCATCACCGGCCATACAGTCATCCGAACGTCGTACCAGCAAGCACAACGAGCGCTATATACATGGCGGAACGAAGAATTGAAAAAGCAAAGCAAAATTCCCAAACCGGGACTCGAACCCGGGTCGCGTGGGTGAAAGCCCCGTACCCTAACCGCCTAGACTATTTGGGAGCACCTTCTATTAACCAAAACAAACGCCAAACAAAAGGCCAGACACACGCATACTCACACACAACCAAGCGCACCACATCAAGGCCACGCGCATTGCCGCCTTCAACATTGCATCCAGCACCTTTAAAGACCTTTACCACGCAGGAGCTGTTGTTGTGAGCCTGAATTAGGTACCGCCGTTCTCGCCACGCTTACCCACCGGCTGGTCGTTGCCCCTGCGAGTGCTAAGCCGAACCACTCTCCATCACCGGCCATACAGTCATCCGAACGTCGTACCAGCAAGCACAACGAGCGCTATATACATGGCGGAACGAAGAATTGAAAAAGCAAAGCAAAATTCCCAAACCGGGACTCGAACCCGGGTCGCGTGGGTGAAAGCCACGTATCCTAACCGCCTAGACTATTTGGGAGCACCTTCTATTAACCAAAACAAACGCCAAACAAAAGGCCAAACACACGCATACTCACACACAACCAAGCGCACCACATCAAGGCCACGCGCATTGCCGCCTTCAACATTGCATCCAGCACCTTCAAAGACCTTTACCACGCAGGAGCTGTTGTTGTGAACCTGAATTAGGTACCGCCGTTCTCGCCACGCTTACCCTCCGGCTGGTCGTTGCCCCTGCGAGTGCTAAGCCGAACTACTCTCCATTACCGGCCATACAGTCATCCGAACGTCGTACCAGCAAGCACAACGAGCGCTATATACATGGCGGAACGAAGAATTGAAAAAGCAAAGCAAAATTCCCAAACCGGGACTCGAACCCGGGTCGCGTGGGTGAAAGCCACGTATCCTAACCGCCTAGACTATTTGGGAGCACCTTCTATTAACCAAAACAAACGCCAAACAAAAGGCCAAACACACGCATACTCACACACAACCAAGCGCACCACATCAAGACCACGCGCATTGCCGCCTTCAACATTGCATCCAGCACCTTCAAAGACCTTTACCACGCAGGAGCTGTTGTTGTGAGCCTGAATTAGATACCGCCGTTCTCGCCACGCTTACCCTCCGGTTGGTCGTTGCCCCTGCGAGTGCTAAGCCGAACCACTCTCCATCACCGGCCATACAGTCATCCGAACGTCGTACCAGCAAGCACAACGAGCGCTATATACATGGCGGAACGAAGAATTGAAAAAGCAAAGCAAAATTCCCAAACCGGGACTCGAACCCGGGTCGCGTGGGTGAAAGCCACGTATCCTAACCGCCTAGACTATTTGGGAGCACCTTCTATTAAACCAAAACAAACGCCAAACAAAAGGCCAAACACACGCATACTCACACACAATCAAGCGCACCACATCAAGGCCCACGCGCATTGCCGCCTTCAACATTGCATCCAGCACCTTTAAAGACCTTTACCACGCAGGAGCTGTTGTTGTGAACCTGAATTAGATACCGCCGTTCTCGCCACGCTTACCCTCCGGCTGGTCGTTGCCCCTGCGAGTGCTAAGCCGAACCACTCTCCATCACCGGCCATACAGTCATCCGAACGTCGTACCAGCAAGCACAACGAGCGCTATATACATGGCGGAACGAAGAATTGAAAAAGCAAAGCAAAAATCCAAAACCGGGACTCGAACCCGGGTCGCGTGGGTGAAAGCCACGTATCCTAACCGCCTAGACTATTTGGGAGCACCTTCTATTAACCAAAACAAACGCCAAACAAAAGGCCAAACACACGCATACTCACACACAACCAAGCGCACCACATCAAGGCCACGCGCATTGCCGCCTTCAACATTGCATCCAGCACCTTCAAAGACCTTTACCACGCAGGAGCTGTTGTTGTGAGCCTGAATTAGGTACCGCCGTTCTCGCCACGCTTACCCACCGGCTGGTCGCTGCCCCTGCGAGTGCTAAGCCGAACCACTCTCCATCACCGGCCATACAGTCATCCGAACGTCGTACCAGCAAGCACAACGAGCGCTATATACATGGCGGAACGAAGAATTGAAAAAGCAAAGCAAAATTCCCAAACCGGAATCGAACCCGGGTCGCGTGGGTGAAAGCCACGTATCCTAACCGCCTAGACTATTTGGGAGCACCTTCTATTAACCAAAACAAACGCCAAACAAAAGGCCAAACACACGCATACTCACACACAACCAAGCGCACCACATCAAGACCACGCGCATTGCCGCCTTCAACATTGCATCCAGCACCTTCAAAGACCTTTACCACGCAGGAGCTGTTGTTGTGAGCCTGAATTAGGTACCGCCGTTCTCGCCACGCTTACCCTCCGGCTGGTCGTTGCCCCTGCGAGTGCTAAGCCGAACTACTCTCCATTACCGGCCATACAGTCATCCGAACGTCGTACCAGCAAGCACAACGAGCGCTATATACATGGCGGAACGAAGAATTGAAAAAGCAAAGCAAATTTCCAAACCGGGACTCGAACCCGGGTCGCGTGGGTGAAAGCCACGTATCCTAACCGCCTAGACTATTTGGGAGCACCTTCTATTAATCAAAACAAACGCCAAACAAAAGGCCAAACACACGCATACTCACACACAACCAAGCGCACCACATCAAGGCCACGCGCATTGCCGCCTTCAACATTGCATCCAGCACCTTCAAAGACCTTTACCACGCAGGAGCTGTTGTTGTGAACCTGAATTAGATACCGCCGTTCTTGCCACGCTTACCCTCCGGCTGGTCGTTGCCCCTGCGAGTGCTAAGCCGAGCTACTCTCCATCACCGGCCATACAGTCATCC
This sequence comes from Phytophthora infestans T30-4, assembly GCF_000142945.1. Lineage (NCBI taxonomy): Eukaryota > Oomycota > Peronosporomycetes > Peronosporales > Peronosporaceae > Phytophthora > Phytophthora infestans. Next base: position 116,023 of record NW_003303607.1, read on the forward strand.
GAACGTCGTACCAGCAAGCACAACGAGCGCTATATACATGGCGGAACGAAGAATTGAAAAAGCAAAGCAAAATTCCCAAACCGGGACTCGAACCCGGGTCGCGTGGGTGAAAGCCACGTATCCTAACCGCCTAGACTATTTGGGAGCACCTTCTGTTAACCAAAACAAACGACAAACAAAAGGCCAAACACACGCATACTCACACACAACCAAGCGCACCACATCAAGGCCACGCGCATTGCCGCCTTCAACATTGCATCCAGCACCTTCAAAGACCTTTACCACGCAGGAGCTGTTGTTGTGAGCCTGAATTAGGTACCGCCGTTCTCGCCACGCTTACCCACCGGCTGGTCGTTGCCCCTGCGAGTGCTAAGCCGAGCTACTCTCCATCACCGGCCATACAGTCATCCGAACGTCGTACCAGCAAGCACAACGAGCGCTATATACATGGCGGAACGAAGAATTGAAAAAGCAAAGCAAAATTCCCAAACCGGGACTTGAAACCCGGGTCGCGTGGGTTGAAAGCCACGTATCCCTAACCGCCTAGACTATTTGGGAGCACCTTCTATTAACCCAAACCAAACGACAAAACAAAAAGGGTCAAACACACGCATACTTACACACAACCAAGCGCACCACATCAGCCCACGCGCATTGCCGCTTTTCAACATACTATCCAGCACCTTCAAAAGACCTTTACCACGCAGGAGCTGTTGTTGTGAACCAGAATTAGATACCGCCGTTCTCCCCACGCTTACCCCTCCGCCTGGTCTTTGCCCCTGCGAGTGTTAAGCCGAACTACTCTCCATTACGGGCAATACAGTCATCCGAATGTCGTACCAGCAAGCACAACGAGCGCTATATCCAGGGCAGAAGAAAGAATAGAAAAACCAAGCCAAATTCCCAAACCGGGACTCGAACCCGGGTCGCGTGGGTGAAAGCCACGTATCCTAACCGCCTAGACTATTTGGGAGCACCTTCTATTAACCAAAACAGACGCCAAACAAAAGGCCAAACACACGCATACTCACACACAACCAAGCGCACCACATCAAGGCCACGCGCATTGCCGCCTTCAACATTGCATCCAGCACCTTCAAAGACCTTTACCACGCAGGAGCTGTTGTTGTGAACCTGAATTAGATACCGCCGTTCTCGCCACGCTTACCCACCGGCTGGTCGTTGCCCCTGCGAGTGCTAAGCCGAACTACTCTCCATTACCGGCCATACAGTCATCCGAACGTCGTACCAGCAAGCACAACGAGCGCTATATTACATGGCGGAGACGAAGAATTGAAAAAAAGCAAAGCAAAATTTCCCCAAACCGGGACTCCGAACCCGGGTCGCGGTGGGTGAAAAGCCACGTATCCTAACCGCCTAGACTATTTGGGAGCACCTTCTATTAACCAAAACAAACGACAAACAAAAGGCCAAACACACGCTTACTCACACACAACCAAGCGCACCACACCAAGGCCACGCGCATTGCCGCCTTCAACTTTGCATCCAGCACCTTCAAATACCTTTACCACGCAGGAGCTGTTGTTTTAAACCTGAATTAGACACCGCCGTTCTCGCCACGCTTACCCTCCGGCTGGTCGTTGCCCCTGCGAGTGCTAAGCCGAGCTACTCTCCATCACCGGCCATACAGTCATCCGAACGTCGTACCAGCAAGCACAACGAGCGCTATATACATGGCGGAACGAAGAATTGAAAAAGCAAAGCAAAATTCCCAAACCGGGACTCGAACCCGGGTCGCGTGGGTGAAAGCCACGTATCCTAACCGCCGAGACTATTTGGGAGCACCTTCTATTAACCAAAATAAACGCCAAACAAAAGGCCAAACACACGCATACTCACACACAACCAAGCGCACCACATCAAGGCCACGCGCATTGCCGCCTTCAACATTGCATCCAGCACCTTCAAAGACCTTTACCACGCAGGAGCTGTTGTTGTGAGCCTGAATTAGGTACCGCCGTTCTCGCCACGCTTACCCACCGGCTGGTCGTTGCCCCTGCGAGTGCTAAGCCGAACTACTCTCCATCACCGGCCATACAGTCATCCGAACGTCGTACCAGCAAGCACAACGAGCGCTATATACATGGCGGAACGAAGAATTGAAAAAGCAAAGCAAAATTCCCAAACCGGGACTCGAACCCGGGTCGCGTGGGTGAAAGCCACGTATCCTAACCGCCTAGACTATTTGGGAGCACCTTCTATTAACCAAAACAAACGCCAAACAAAAGGCCAAACACACGCATACTCACACACAACCAAGCGCACCACATCAAGGCCACGCGCATTGCCGCCTTCAACATTGCATCCAGCACCTTCAAAGACCTTTACCACGCAGGAGCTGTTGTTGTGAACCTGAATTAGGTACCGCCGTTCTCGCCACGCTTACCCTCCGGCTGGTCGTTGCCCCTGCGAGTGCTAACCCGAACCACTCTCCATCACCGGCCATACAGTCATCCGAACGTCGTACCAGCAAGCACAACGAGCGCTATATACATGGCGGAACGAAGAATTGAAAAAGCAAAGCAAAATTCCCAAACCGGGACTCGAACCCGGGTCGCGTGGGTGAAAGCCACGTATCCTAACCGCCTAGACTATTTGGGAGCACCTTCTATTAATGAAAACAGACGCCAAACAAAAGGCCAAACACACGCATACTTACACACAACCAAGCGCACCACACCAAGGCCACGCGCATTGCCGCCTTCAACTTTGCATTGAGCACCTTCAAAGACCTTTACCACGCAGGAGCTGTTGTTTTAAACCTGAATTAGATACCGCCGTTCTCGCCACGCTTACCCACCGGCTGGTCGTTGCCCCTGCGAGTGCTAAGCCGAGCTACTCTCCATCACCGGCCATACAGTCATCCGAACGTCGTACCAGCAAGCACAACGAGCGCTATATACATGGCGGAACGAAGAATTGAAAAAGCAAAGCAAAATTCCCAAACCGGGACTCGAACCCGGGTCGCGTGGGTGAAAGCCACGTATCCTAACCGCCTAGACTATTTGGGAGCACCTTCTATTAACCAAAACAAACGACAAACAAAAGGCCAAACACACGCATACTTACACACAACCAAGCGCACCACACCAAGGCCACGCGCATTGCCGCCTTCAACTTTGCATTTAGCACCTTCAAAGACCTTTACCACGCAGGAGCTGTTGTTATAAACTTGAATTAGATACCGCCGTTCTCGCCACGCTTACCCTCCGGCTGGTCGTTGCCCCTGCGAGTGCTAAGCCGAGCTACTCTCCATCACCGGCCATACAGTCATCCGAACGTCGTACCAGCAAGCACAACGAGCGCTATATACATGGCGGAACGAAGAATTGAAAAAGCAAAGCAAAATTCCCAAACCGGGACTCGAACCCGGGTCGCGTGGGTGAAAGCCACGTATCCTAATCGCCTAGACTATTTGGGAGCACCTTCTATTAACCAAAACAAACGCCAACCAAACGCCGAACAAACGCCAAACACACGCATACTCACACACAACCAAGCGCACCACACCAAGGCCACGCGCATTGCCGCCTTCAACTTTGCATTGAGCACCTTCAAAGAACTTTACCACGCAGGAGCTGTTGTTTTAAACCTGAATTAGATACCCGCCGTTCTCGCCACGCTTACCCACCGGCTGGTCGTTGCCCCTGCGAGTGCTAAGCCGAGCTACTCTCCATCACCGGCCATACAGTCATCCGAACGTCGTACCAGCAAGCACAACGAGCGCTATATACATGGCGGAGCGAAAAATTGAAAAAGAAAGCAAAATTCCCAAACCGGGACTCGAACCCGGGTCGCGTGGGTGAAAGCCA
>NW_003303607.1:121673-124051 GCF_000142945.1 Phytophthora infestans T30-4
ATTAAAATTTGCCATTCAAGCCCCTTCAAAGAACTGTCACCGCGCAGGAAGATGGTGTGTTTAAACCATGAAATTAGAATACCGACCATTCTTAACCACTCTTACATACCAGCCTGGTCGATGCCACGGATGAAGTGATAAGGCCGAGTACTCTCCCATCACCGACCATACAGTCATCCGAACGTCGTACCAGGCAAGCCCATCGAGCGCTATATACATGGCGGAACGAAGAATTAAAAAGGCAAAGCAAAATTCCCAAACCGGGACTCGAACCCGGGTCGCGTGGGTGAAAGCCACGTATCCTAACCGCCTAGACTATTTGGGAGCACCTTCTTCTAACCAAAACAAACGACAAACGAAAGGCCAAACACACGCATACTTACACACAACCAAGCGCACCACACCAATGCCACGCGCATTGCCGCCTTCAACATTGCATCCAGCACCTTCAAAGACCTTTACCACGCAGGAGCTGTTGTTGTGAACCTGAATTAGGTACCGCCGTTCTCGCCACGCTTACCCTCCGGTTGGTCGTTGCCCCTGCGAGTGCTAAGCCGAACCACTCTCCATCACCGGCCATACAGTCATCCAAACGTCGTACCAGCAAGCACAACGAGCGCTATATACATGGCGGAACGAAGAATTGAAAAAGCAAAGCAAAATTCCCAAACCGGGACTCGAACCCGGGTCGCGTGGGTGAAACCAACGTATCCTAACCGCCTAGACTATTTGGGAGCACCTTCTATTAATCAAAATAGACGCCAAACAAAAGGCCAAACACACGCATACTCACACACAACCAAGCGCACCACATCAAGGCCACGCGCATTGCCGCCTTCAACATTGCATCCAGCACCTTCAAAGACCTTTACCACGCAGGAGCTGTTGTTGTGAACCTGAATTAGATACCGCCGTTCTCGCGACGCTTACCCTCCGGCTGGTCGTTGCCCCTGCGAGTGCTAAGCCGAACTACTCTCCATCACCGGCCATACAGTCATCCGAACGTCGTACCAGCAAGCACAACGAGCGCTATATACGTGGCGGAACGAAGAATTGAAAAAGCAAAGCAAAATTCCCAAACCGGGACTCGAACCCGGGTCGCGTGGGTGAAACCAACGTATCCTAACCGCCTAAACTATTTGGGAGCACCTTCTATTAACCAAAACAAACGCAAAACAAAAGCCCAAACACACGCATACTCACACACAACCAAGCGCACCACACCAAGCCCACGCGCATTGCGGCCTTCAACTTTGCATCCAGCACCTTCAAATACCTTTTCCACGCAGGAGCTGTTGTTTTAAACCTGAATTAGATACCGCCGTTCTCGCCACGCTTACCCTCCGGCCTGGTCGTTGACCCTGCGAGTGGTAAGCCGACCCACTCTCCATCACCGGTCATACAGTCATCAGAACGTCGTACCAGCAAGCACAACGAGCGCTATATACGTGGCGGAACGAAGAATTGAAAAAGCAAAGCAAAATTCCCAAACCGGGACTCGAACCCGGGTCGCGTGGGTGAAACCAACGTATCCTAACCGCCTAAACTATTTGGGAGCACCTTCTATTAACCAAAACAAACGCCAAACAAAAGGCCAAACACACGCATACTCACACACAACCAAGCGCACCACACCAAGGCCACGCGCATTGCCGCCTTCAACTTTGCATCCAGCACCTTCAAATACCTTTTCCACGCAGGAGCTGTTGTTTTAAACCTGAATTAGATACCGCCGTTCTCGCCACGCTTACCCTCCGGCTGGTCGTTGCCCCTGCGAGTGCTAAGCCGAGCTACTCTCCATCACCGGCCATACAGTCATCCGAACGTCGTACCAGCAAGCACAACGAGCGCTATATACATGGCGGAACGAAGAATTGAAAAAGCAAAGCAAAATTCCCAAACCGGGACTCGAACCCGGGTCGCGTGGGTGAAAGCCACGTATCCTAACCGCCTAGACTATTTGGGAGCACCTTCTATTAACCAAAACAAACGACAAACAAAAGGCCAAACACACGCATACTCACACACAACCAAGCGCACCACACCAAGGCCACGCGCATTGCCGCCTTCAACTTTGCATCCAGCACCTTCAAATACCTTTACCACGCAGGAGCTGTTGTTTTAAACCTGAATTAGATACCGCCGTTCTCGCCACGCTTACCCTCCGGCTGGTCGTTGCCCCTGCGAGTGCTAAGCCGAGCTACTCTCCATCACCGGCCATACAGTCATCCGAACGTCGTACCAGCAAGCACAACGAGCGCTATATACATGGCGGAACGAAGAATTGAAAAAGTAAAGCAAAATTCCCAAACCGGGACTCGAACCCGGGTCGCGTGGGTGAAAGCCACGTATCCTAACCGCCTAGACTATTTGGGAGC
>NW_003303607.1:124748-127608 GCF_000142945.1 Phytophthora infestans T30-4
GTTTACCCTCCGGTTGGTCGTTGCCCGCTGCGAGTGCTAAGCGACTTTTCTTCTCCTTCACCGGCCATACAGTCATCCGAACGTCGTACCAGCAAGCACAACGAGCGCTATATACATGGCGGAGCGAAGAATTGAAAAAGCAAAGCAAAATTCCCAAACCGGGACTCGAACCCGGGTCGCGTGGGTGAAAGCCACGTATCCTAACCGCCTAGACTATTTGGGAGCACCTTCTATTAACCAAAACAAACGACAAACAAAAGGCCAAACACACGCATACTCACACACAACCAAGCGCACCACACCAAGGCCACGCGCATTGCCGCCTTCAACTTTGCATCCAGCACCTTCAAATACCTTTACCACGCAGGAGCTGTTGTTTTAAACCTGAATTAGACACCGCCGTTCTCGCCACGCTTACCCTCCGGCTGGTCGTTGCCCCTGCGAGTGCTAAGCCGAGCTACTCTCCATCACCGGCCATACAGTCATCCGAACGTCGTACCAGCAAGCACAACGAGCGCTATATACATGGCGGAGCGAAGAATTGAAAAAGCAAAGCAAAATTCCCAAACCGGGACTCGAACCCGGGTCGCGTGGGTGAAAGCCACGTATCCTAACCGCCTAGACTATTTGGGAGCACCTTCTATTAACCAAAACAAACGACAAACAAAAGGCCAAACACACGCATACTCACACACAACCAAGCGCACCACACCAAGGCCACGCGCATTGCCGCCTTCAACTTTGCATCCAGCACCTTCAAATACCTTTACCACGCAGGAGCTGTTGTTTTAAACCTGAATTAGATACCGCCGTTCTCGCCACGCTTACCCTCCGGCTGGTCGTTGCCCCTGCGAGTGCTAAGCCGAGCTACTCTCCATCACCGGCCATACAGTCATCCGAACGTCGTACCAGCAAGCACAACGAGCGCTATATACATGGCGGAGCGAAAAATTGAAAAAGCAAAGCAAAATTCCCAAGCCGGGACTCGAACCCCGGGTCGCGTGGGTGAAAGCCACGTATCCTAACCGCCTAGACTATTTGGGAGCACCTTCTATTAACCAAAACCAAACGACAACCAAAAAGGCCAAACACACGCATACTTACACACAACCAAAGCGCACCACACCAGGGCCACGCGCATTGCCGCCTTCAACTTTGCATTTAGCACCTTCAAAGACCTTTACCACGCAGGAGCTGTTGTTTTAAACCTGAATTAGATACCGCCGTTCTCGCCACGCTTACCTACCGGCTGGTCGTTGCCCCTGCGAGTGCTAAGCCGAGCTACTCTCCATCACCGGCCATACAGTCATCCGAACGTCGTACCAGCAAGCACAACGAGCGCTATATACATGGCGGAACGAAGAATTGAAAAAGCAAAGCAAAATTCCCAAACCGGGACTCGAACCCGGGTCGCGTGGGTGAAAACCACGTATCCTAATCGCCTAAACTATTTGGGAGCACCTTCTATTAACCAAAACAAGCACCAAACAGACGCCAAACACACGCATACTTACACACAACCAAGCGCACCACACCAAGGCCACGCGCATTGCCGCCTTCAACTTTGCATTTAACACCTTCAAAGACCTTTACCACGCAGGAGCTGTTGTTTTAAACCCGAATTAGATACCGCCGTTCTCGCCACGCTTACCCTCCGGCTGGTCGTTGCCCCTGCGAGTGCTAAGCCGAGCTACTCTCCATCACCGGCCATACAGTCATCCGAACGTCGTACCAGCAAGCACAACGAGCGCTATATACATGGCGGAACAAAAAATTGAAAAAGCAAAGCAATATTCCCAAACCGGGACTCGAACCCGGGTCGCGTGGGTGAAAGCCACGTATCCTAACCGCCTAGACTATTTGGGAGCACCTTCTATTAACCAAAACAAACGCCAAACAAAAGGCCAAACACACGCATACTTACACACAACCAAGCGCACCACACCAAGGCCACGCGCATTGCCGCCTTCAACTTTGCATCCAGCACCTTTAAAGACCTTTACCACGCAGGAGCTGTTGTTTTAAACCTGAATTAGATACCGCCGTTCTCGCCACGCTTACCCTCCGGCTGGTCGTTGCCCCTGCGAGTGCTAAGCCGAGCTAGTCTCCATCACCGGCCATACAGTCATCCCGAACGTCGTACCAGCAAGCACAACGAGCGCTATATACATGGCGGAGCGAGAAAATTGAAAAAGCAAAAGCAAAATTCCCAAACCGGGACTCGAACCCCGGGTCGCGTGGGTGAAAGCCACGTATCCTAACCGCCTAGGACTATTTTGGGGAGCACCTTCTATTAAACCAAAACAAACGACAAACAAAAGGCCAAACACACGCATACTCACACACAACCAAGCGCACCACACCAAGGCCACGCGCATTGCCGCCTTCAACTTTGCATCCAGCACCTTCAAATACCTTTACCACGCAGGAGCTGTTGTTTTAAACCTGAATTAGATACCGCCGTTCTCGCCACGCTTACCCTCCGGCTGGTCGTTGCCCCTGCGAGTGCTAAGCCGAGCTACTCTCCATCACCGGCCATACAGTCATCCGAACGTCGTACCAGCAAGCACAACGAGCGCTATATACATGGCGGAACGAAGAATTGAAAAAGTAAAGCAAAATTCCCAAACCGGGACTCGAACCCGGGTCGCGTGGGTGAAAGCCACGTATCCTAACCGCCTAGACTATTTGGGAGCACCTTCTTTTAATCAAAACAAACGCCAAACAAAAGGCCAAACACACGCATACTCACACACAACCAAGCGCACCACACCAAGGCCACGCGCATTGCCGCCTTCAACTTTGCATTGAGCACCTTCAAATACCTTTACCACGCAGGAGCTGTTGTTTTAAACCTGAA
>NW_003303607.1:133079-134544 GCF_000142945.1 Phytophthora infestans T30-4
CGTCCCCGGCCCTACCGTTATCCGAACATTATTCTCACAACTCTATGACCCTTTATTCATGGCGGAGCAGATGAATGATAAAGCACAGCAAATTCCCTATCCGGGTCTCGAACGCGGGTCGCGTGGGTGAAAACCCCCGTATCTACCCGTCTTGACTATTTGGGGAGCACCTTTTATTAACCAAAAACAAACGACAAACAAAGAGGCCAAACACACGCATATTCACACACAACCAAGCGCACCACACCAAGCCACGCGCATTGCCGCCTTCAACTTTGCATCAGCACTTTCAAATACCTTTACCGCGCAGGAGCTGTTGTTTTAAACCTGAATTAGATACCGCCGTTCTCGCCACGCTTACCCTCCGGCTGGTCGTTGCCCCTGCGAGTGTTAAGCCGAGCTACTCTCCATCACCGGCCATACAGTCATCCGAACGTCGTACCAGCAAGCACAACGAGCGCTATATACATGGCGGAGCGAAGAATTGAAAAAGCAAAGCAAAATTCCCAAACCGGGACTCGACCCCGGGTCGCGTGGGTGAAAGCCACGTATCCTAACCGCCTAGACTATTGGGGAGCACCTTCTTTTAACCAAAAACAAACGCCAAACAACAGACCACACACACGCATACTCACACACAACCAAGCGCACCACACCAAGGCCACGCGCATTGCCGCCTTCAACTTTGCATCCAGCACCTTCAAAGACCTTTACCACGCAGGAGCTGTTGTTTTAAACCCGAATTAGATACCTCCGTTCTCGCCACGCTTACCCACCGGCTGGTCGTTGCCCCTGCGAGTGCTAAGCCGAACTACTCTCCATCACCGGCCATACAGTCATCCGAACGTCGTACCAGCAAGCACAACGAGCGCTATATACATGGCGGAACGAAGAATTGAAAAAGCAAAGCAAAATTCCCAAACCGGGACTCGAACCCGGGTCGCGTGGGTGAAAGCCACAGATATCCTAATCGCCTAGACTATTTGGGAGCACCTTCGAGTGGGCCAAAACAAACGCCAACCAAACGCCAAACACACGCATACTTACACACAACCAAGCGCACCACACCAAGACCACGCGCATTGCCGCCTTCAACTTTGCATTGAGCACCTTCAAAGACCTTTACCACGCAGGAGCTGTTGTTTTAAACCTGAATTAGATACCGCCGTTCTCGCCACGCTTACCCACCGGCTGGTCGTTGCCCCTGCGAGTGCTAAGCCGAGCTACTCTCCATCACCGGCCATACAGTCATCCGATCTTTGGTACAAAAAGCGCAACGATTCCTATATCCATGAAAGAACGAAGCATTGAAAAAACAAAGCAAGGAATCCACAACTAAAGCGCAATCGGCCCGCCGAAAAAGCCTCGCGTGAACTAAAGGACGGAAGAGCAGGGAACCGCCAAAACGCAACAAAAATTCCAACAGCTCCATTGCCAACCGCGCACGCATGCTCAGCTGTTTGTG
>NW_003303607.1:135324-138981 GCF_000142945.1 Phytophthora infestans T30-4
CAAACTCACACACAACCAAGGGCACCACACCAAGGCCACGCGCAATGCCGCCTTCAAGATTGCATCCAGCACCTTCAAAGACCTTTACCACGCAGGAACGGTTGTTTCAAACCCGAATCAGACACTGCCGTTCTCGCCACGCTTACCCACCGGCTGGTCGTCGCCCTGCGAGTGCTAAGCCGAACTACTCTCCATTACCGGCCATACAGTCATCCGAACTTCTTACCAGCAAGCACAACGAGCGCTATATACATGACGGAACGAAGAATTGAAAAAGCAAATCAAAATTCCCAAACCGGGACTCGAACCCGGGTCGCGTGGGTAAAACCAACGTATCCTAAGCGCCTATACTATTTGGGAGCACCTTCTATTAACCAAAACAAACGCCAACCAAACGCCAAACAAACTCACACACAACCAAGGGCACCACACCAAGGCCACGCGCAATGCCGCCTTCAAGATTGCATCCAGCACCTTCAAAGACCTTTACCACGCAGGAGCTGTTGTTTTGAACCTGAATTAGGTACCGCCGTTCTCGCCACGCTTACCCTCCGGCTGGTCGTTGCCCCTGCGAGTGCTAAGCCGAACCACTCTCCATCACCGGCCATACAGTCATCCGAACGTCGTACCAGCAAGCACAACGAGCGCTATATACATGGCGGAACGAAGAATTGAAAAAGCAAAGCAAAATTCCCAAACCGGGACTCGAACCCGGGTCGCGTGGGTGAAAGCCACGTACCCTAACCACCTAGACTATTTGGGAGCACCTTCTATTAACCAAAACAAACGCCAAACAAAAGGCCAAACACACGCATACTCACACACAACCAAGCGCACCACATCAAGACCACGCGCATTGCCGCCTTCAACATTGCATCCAGCACCTTCAAAGACCTTTACCACGCAGGAGCTGTTGTTGTGAGCCTGAATTAGGTACCGCCGTTCTCGCCACGCTTACCCTCCGGTTGGTCGTTGCCCCTGCGAGTGCTAAGCCGAACCACTCTCCATCACCGGCCATACAGTCATCCGAACGTCGTACCAGCAAGCACAACGAGCGCTATATACATGGCGGAACGAAGAATTGAAAAAGCAAAGCAAAATTCCCAAACCGGGACTCGAACCCGGGTCGCGTGGGTGAAAGCCTCGTATCCTAACCGCCTAGACTATTTGGGAGCACCTTCTATTACCCAAAACAGACGCCAAACAAAAGGGGCAAACACACGTATACTCACACACAACCAAGCGCACCACATCAAGACCACGCGCATTGCCGCCTTCAACATGCATCCAGCACCTTCAAAGACCTTTACCACGCAGGAGCTGTTGTTGTGAACCTGAATTAGGTACCGCCGTTCTCGCCACGCTTACGCTCCGGCTGGTCGTTGCCCCTGCGAGTGCTAAGCCGAACTACTCTCCATTACCGGCCATACAGTCATCCGAACGTCGTACCAGCAAGCACAACGAGCACTATATACATGGCGGAACGAAGAATTGAAAAAGCAAAGCAAAATTCCCAAACCGGGACTCGAACCCGGGTCGCGTGGGTGAAAGCCACGTATCCTAACCGCCTAGACTATTTGGGAGCACCTTCTATTAATCAAAACAGACGCCAAACAAAAGGCCAAACACACGCATACTCACACATAACCAAGCGCACCACATCAAGGCCACGCGCATTGCCGCCTTCAACATTGCATCCAGCACCTTCAAAGACCTTTACCACGCAGGAGCTGTTGCTGTGAACCTGAATTAGGTACCGCCGTTCTCGCCACGCTTACCCTCCGGCTGGTCGTTGCCCCTGCGAGTGCTGAGCCGAACTACTCTCCATTACCGGCCATACAGTCATCCGAACGTCGTACCAGCAAGCACAACGAGCACTATATACATGGCGGAACGAAGAATTGAAAAAGCAAAGCAAAATTCCCAAACCGGGGCTCGAACCCGGGTCGCGTGGGTGAAAGCCACGTATCCTAACCGCCTAGACTATTTGGGAGCACCTTCTATTAACCAAAACAAACGCCAAACAAAAAGCCAAACACACGCATACTCACACACAACCAAGCGCACCACATCAAGGCCACGCGCATTGCCGCCTTCAACATTGCATCCAGCACCTTCAAAGACCTTTACCACGCAGGAGCTGTTGTTGTGAACCTGAATTAGGTACCGCCGTTCTCGTCACGCTTACCCTCCGGCTGGTCGTTGCCCCTGCGAGTGCTAAGCCGAACCACTCTCCATTACCGGCCATACAGTCATCCGAACGTCGTACCAGCAAGCACAACGAGCGCTATATACATGGCGGAACGAAGAATTGAAAAAGCAAAGCAAAATTCCCAAACCGGGACTCGAACCCGGGTCGCGTGGGTGAAAGCCACGTATCCTAACCGCCTAGACTATTTGGGAGCACCTTCTATTAACCAAAACAAACGCCAAACAAAAGGCCAAACACACGCATACTCACACACAACCAAGCGCACCACATCAAGGCCACGCGCATTGCCGCCTTCAACATTGCATCCAGCACCTTCAAAGACCTTTACCACGCAGGAGCTGTTGTTGTGAACCTGAATTAGGTACCGCCGTTCTCGCCACGCTTACCCTCCGGCTGGTCGTTGCCCCTGCGAGTGCTAAGCCGAACTACTCTCCATTACCGGCCATACAGTCATCCGAACGTCGTACCAGCAAGCACAACGAGCACTATATACATGGCGGAACGAAGAATTGAAAAAGCAAAGCAAAATTCCCAAACCGGGACTCGAACCCGGGTCGCGTGGGTGAAAGCCACGTATCCTAACCGCCTAGACTATTTGGGAGCACCTTCTATTAACCAAAACAAACGCCAAACAAAAGGCCAAACACACGCATACTCACACATAACCAAGCGCACCACATCAAGGCCACGCGCATTGCCGCCTTCAACATTGCATCCAGCACCTTCAAAGACCTTTACCACGCAGGAGCTGTTGTTGTGAACCTGAATTAGGTACCGCCGTTCTCGTCACGCTTACCCTCCGGCTGGTCGTTGCCCCTGCGAGTGCTAAGCCGAACTACTCTCCATTACCGGCCATACAGTCATCCGAACGTCGTACCAGCAAGCACAACGAGCGCTATATACATGGCGGAACGAAGAATTGAAAAAGCAAAGCAAAATTCCCAAACCGGGACTTGAACCCGGGTCGCGTGGGTGAAAGCCACGTATCCTAACCGCCTAGACTATTTGGGAGCACCTTCTATTAATCAAAACAAACGCCAAACAAAAGGCCAAACACACGCATACTCACACACAACCAAGCGCACCACACCAAGGCCACGCGCATTGCCGCCTTCAACTTTGCATCCAGCACCTTCAAATATCTTTACCACGCAGGAGCTGTTGTTTTAAACCTGAATTAGATACCGCCGTTCTCGCCACGCTTACCCTCCGGCTGGTCGTTGCCCCTGCGAGTGCTAAGCCGAGCTACTCTCCATCACCGGCCATACAGTCATCCGAACGTCGTACCAGCAAGCACAACGAGCGCTATATACATGGCGGAGCGAAGAATTGAAAAAGCAAAGCAAAATTTCCAAACCGGGACTCGAACCCGGGTCGCGTGGGTGAAAGCCACGTATCCTAACCGCCTAGACTATTTGGGAGCACCTTCTATTAACCAAAACAAA
>NW_003303607.1:139226-143948 GCF_000142945.1 Phytophthora infestans T30-4
TACCCTCCGCTGGTCGTTGCCCCTGCGAGTGCTAAGCCGAACTACTCTCCATTACCGGCCATACAGTCATCCGAACGTCGTACCAGCAAGCACAACGAGCACTATATACATGGCGGAACGAAGAATTGAAAAAGCAAAGCAAAATTCCCAAACTGGGACTCGAACCCGGGTCGCGTGGGTGAAAGCCACGTATCCTAACCGCCTAGACTATTTGGGAGCACCTTCTATTAACCAAAACAAACGCCAAACAAAAGGCCAAACACACGCATACTCACACACAACCAAGCGCACCACATCAAGGCCACGCGCATTGCCGCCTTCAACATTGCATTCAGCACCTTCAAAGACCTTTACCACGCAGGAGCTGTTGTTGTGAACCTGAATTAGATACCGCCGTTCTCGCCACGCTTACCCACCGGCTGGTCGTTGCCCCTACGAGTGCTAAGCCGAACTACTCTCCATTACCGGCCATACAGTCATCCGAACGTCGTACCAGCAAGCACAACGAGCGCTATATACATGGCGGAACGAAGAATTGAAAAAGCAAAGCAAAATTCCCAAACCGGGACTCGAACCCGGGTCGCGTGGGTGAAAGCCACATATCCTGACCGCCTAGACTATTTGGGAGCACCTTCTATTAACCAAAACAGACGCCAAACAAAAGGCCAAACACACGCATACTCACACACAACCAAGCGCACCACATCAAGGCCACGCGCATTGCCGCCTTCAACATTGCATCCAGCACCTTCAAAGACCTTTACCACGCAGGAGCTGTTGTTGTGAACCTGAATTAGGTACCGCCGTTCTCGCCACGCTTACCCTCCGGCTGGTCGTTGCCCCTGCGAGTGCTAAGCCGAACCACTCTCCATCACCGGCCATACAGTCATCCGAACGTCGTACCAGCAAGCACAACGAGCGCTATATACATGGCGGAACGAAGAATTGAAAAAGCAAAGCAAAATTCCCAAACCGGGACTCGAACCCGGGTCGCGTGGGTGAAAGCCACGTATCCTAACCGCCTAGACTATTTGGGAGCACCTTCTATTAACCAAAACAAACGCCAAACAAAAGGCCAAACACACGCATACTCACACACAACCAAGCGCACCACATCAAGGCCACGCGCATTGCCGCCTTCAACATTGCATCCACGCAACCTCTTAAAAGACCTTTACCACGCAGGAGCTGTTGTTGTGAACCTGATATTAGATACCGGCCGTTCTCGCCACGCTTACCCATCCGGCTGGTCGTTGCCCCTGCGAGTGCTAAGGCCGAAACCACTCTCCATCACCGGCCCATACAGTCATCCGAACGTCGTACCAGCAAGCACAACGAGCGCTATATACATGGCGGAACGAAGAATTGAAAAAGCAAAGCAAATTCCCAAACCGGGACTCGAACCCGGGTCGCGTGGGTGAAAGCCACGTATCCTAACCGCCTAGACTATTTGGGAGCAGCTTCTATTAATCAAAACAAACGCCAAACAAAAGGCCAAACACACGCATACTCACACACAACCAAGCGCACCACATCAAGGCCACGCGCATTGCCGCCTTCAACATTGCATCCAGCACCTTCAAAGACCTTTACCACGCAGGAGCTGTTGTTGTGAGCCTGAATTAGATACCGCCGTTCTCGCCACGCTTACCCTCCGGTTGGTCGTTGCCCCTGCGAGTGCTAAGCCGAACTACTCTCCATCACCGGCCATACAGTCATCCGAACGTCGTACCAGCAAGCACAACGAGCGCTGTATACATGGCGGAACGAAGAATTGAAAAAGCAAAGCAAATTTCCCAAACGGGACTCGAAACCGGGTCGCGGTGGTGAAAGCCCACGTAATCCTAACCGCCTAGACTATTTGGGAAGCACCTTTTATTAATCCAAAACAAACGCCGCACAGAAGATCAAACACTTTAAGAGCATGAGTGAGCTTTGCGCCTGTACACTTAAATAGCATAGCATCCGAATATACAGTTTTAGAACATTTTCGGAGCTGTGTGAACCCCGTGAGGGCTGGGTCACTCTCGGACACCCTGTTCATACTACTGACATGACCGGAAGGGCTGGACGGTATCGAACAGACCTGGGAAACCACTCAACAGGGATGAGGCAACAGCTTTGACGTACCCAAGAGGCAATAGCGCGATGCGGCATCTGAATTACCATGTACAGCTGCTTGGTCCACAGCAAGAGTCAGCGGAGCCAGATGTGGGTTGAGTTTGACGCAAGATCATCATACCTCCGAAGCTTACAGGTGGATCCCGCTACATATACCAACGCTTCTTCGATGCCATGGCTATCGTCCGTGAAACAGGAGCCCCGAACCTGTTCATTACGATGACATGCAGCCCGAACTGGCCTGAGATCAAGGAAAACTTACGCCGTGGAGAAAAAGCATCCGACCGACTGGACATCGTGGCTCGCGTGTTCATGGAGAAACTAAAAGCTCTTAACAAGGATCTTGATGAGGGTGTGCTGGGATTCAAGCCGCTCGAGTCCACGTAGTGGAATATCAGAAGCGTGGTCTTCCCCACGCCCACATACTGCTTATCCTGCGTCCGGAGGACAAGCCTACTACCAAAGAAGACGTCGATAAGCTGGTATCCTCGGAGCTCCCGGATAAAGAGAAGTACCCCGAGCTGTACGATACGGTGATTTTTCAATATGCTGCATGGACCCTGTGGTCAACAGAGCCCGATCTGCTCGTGCATGAAGAACGGAAGGTGTTCCAGAAGTTTCCAAGGCGCTCGCGGACGAAACGGTGATGACCCCTCGCCAAATACCCCACGTACAAGCGTGGTCGCCGTCCGGATGAAATTTTGTGCCATAAGGGGAAAGTATGGGACAACGCGACCATCAATCAATGGGTAGTCCCGTACAATCCGTTTCTGTCGCAGAAATACAACTGCCACATAAACGGCGAAGTTTGTGCCACGAACAAGGCCATCGAGTACATCTACAAGTACGTCTACAAGGGCTCGGACATGACGACAATCACGATTGAAGGCGAAGAAATTCGGGCGAACGAAATTCTTCAGTATCTCCTCGGGAGGTATATATCTCCGGTAGAAGCTTGCACTCGCGGCATATTCATGCATCCAACACAAGGATCAACACATTCTGTTGTGATGCTACCTATCCATTTGGAAAGAATGAACATGGTTGCTTATCGCGACCGAGCGCCGGCCCCCCAGCTTCACAACTTGATTGACCGCGGGGAGAGATCAATGCGGGAGAGCGTTTTTCAAGCTGTGCGCGCGTAATCCAGAAGCTACGGCCAATCTACTGTACAAGGATGGGCCGCGGAAGTACATGTGGACCGAACACAGATGTGGAAGCCATATACGAGAGTACGTTGCTTCTCTGGGACGCGTGGTGCACTATCTCCGCAGGACCCGGAACGCTTCTACTTGCGACTTCGCCTGTGTAACCGACGCTCGCCTAAGTCACTTGCGGATCTTCGAACGGTTGATGGTACGGAACATCCTACATATCAGCAAGCAGCTTTGGCGCTTGGATATTTGGAGAATGACGACGAGTGGATACATTGCTTACGCGAAGCCGTCGAAGTCAAGATGCCGTACCAGCTACGCCAACGCTTCGGCAACATCGCAGAGCTCTTACAAAATACTGGTCTGTGAAGTCTACATTTATAGTAAAAAATATCTCTATTTGAGAAGTGTGCAGAGCTCTTACAAAATAAAGTGGTTACTGTGCCCGATTTGCAGTACATACAACAGGTTTTGCGAAGCTAAATGTAATAAATCAATCATCAACGCAGCTCGCCTTGGTTGTTTGCATCCCAATCAATGTGTTTCGTTCACGGCAGAAATGTTTACCTTACGTCCAATCGCGAGGGCGAGAGGCGGTCTGATCGTGCGACAGATCCAGTCAGTGTCGAAGGTCGACGGGTATTGCCCAATCATGGCGCGAGTTAATTGTGTCCACGTTTTGGCTATTTGTGTAGTTTTGGCATATCTAGGTCGAGTCAGAAAGATAGGCGCAAGAAGGGACTAAAATGTATTAGACAGACCAAAGTGTAGTCATGCGAAAACGCAGGAAAAAGCAGCAAGAAAGGAAACGGACGGACTTATTGACAGACGGACGGACAGGCTGCAAGGGTAGAAGCGGTGCGATGGCGGATGCTGAGCGGTATGTATGAACAGACAAGACGAACTTTCATTCTTGCTTTATTTGGGGGCGGGGACTTATACTCGTCTCCCTCCAGCAGCTACGCGGAGCAACCGCGCGCCCAATGAAGCTGTCGCTCCGACAGGCGCAGTCACACCGGCGTCAATGACTCCTCTGCTCTCCAGCATTGATCCCATTACCGCTGCTCTGGAAGCTGCAGTGGCACATTCTCCACTGCCGACCGGTACAGTGCGTGTGTGCCACGCAACGGAAGACGAGTGGAACGCGTTTGCAGACAGCGAGGATCCAATCGCTCGACGCAACTATCTTGAATGGTTTCCTGACATGGAAGAGATTCACATCATCGAGTTTGCCGACGCTCCACACGAAAATTTACACTGCAGAGCTAAACGAATTTCGTGAGCGGCATGTCATACTGCTCTGTACTGCGTCCCATTTTGAATCAACAAGTCTGCACAATTCATGTCATTCACCTTCTCGATATTTCTCTCGAGCTTCTTGCAAAATGTCTTGCGTCCCTGCTTGCCGAAGTGACAGTCAGCCCAATCCATCTTTCCGCGTTTCTTC
>NW_003303607.1:144048-146517 GCF_000142945.1 Phytophthora infestans T30-4
TGCCCCTGGGGAGTCATAGCCGGTATTCTCTTCTCTCCGGCCTGCGTCAACCGGAAGTAGTTCCCACAAAGCACAACGAGCCTTTATTACATGGCGGAACGAAGAATTGAAAAAAGCAAAAGCAAAATTCCCCAAACCGGGACTTGGAACCCCGGTTGGCGGGGGAGAAAGCCCACGTATCCCTAGCCAGCCCTAGACTATTTGGAGCCCCTTCTATTGACCAAAACCAGACGCCAAACAAGAGGCCAAACACACGCATACTCACACACAACCAAGCGCACCACATCAAAGCCCACGCGCATTGCCGCCTTCAACATTGCATCCAGCACCTTCAAAGACCTTTACCACGCAGGAGCTGTTGTTGTGAACCTGAATTAGATACCGCCGTTCTCGCCACGCTTACCCTCCGGTTGGTCGTTGCCCCTGCGAGTGCTAAGCCGAACTACTCTCCATCACCGGCCATACAGTCATCCGAACGTCGTACCAGCAAGCACAACGAGCGCTATATACATGGCGGAACGAAGAATTGAAAAAGCAAAGCAAAATTCCCAAACCGGGACTCGAACCCGGGTCGTGTGGGTGAAAGCCACGTATCCTAACCGCCTAGACTATTCGGGAGCACCTTCTATTAACCAAAACAAACGCCAAACAAAAGGCCAAACACACGCATACTCACACACAACCAAGCGCACCACATCAAGGCCACGCGCATTGCCGCCTTCAACATTGCATCCAGCACCTTCAAAGACCTTTACCACGCAGGAGCTGTTGTTGTGAACCTGAATTAGATACCGCCGTTCTCGCCACGCTTACCCTCCGGTTGGTCGTTGCCCCTGCGAGTGCTAAGCCGAACCACTCTCCATCACCGGCCATACAGTCATCCGAACGTCGTACCAGCAAGCACAACGAGCGCTATATACGTGGCGGAAACGAAGAAATTGAAAAAGCAAAGCCAAAATTCCCAAACCCGGGGACTCGAACCCCGGGTCGGCGTGGGTGGAAAGCCACCGTACTCCTAACCCGCCTAGACTATTTTGGGAGCACCTTCTATTAATCAAAACAAACGCCAAACGAAAGGCCAAACACTTGCATACGTACACGCTACGTCGCGTCGTAGACACCTCGCCTTCGTTGATTCCTTGAATGTCAATGCGGCGTCCGTGATCAGGTACATCTCGGAGTCGCAACTTCTTGGCAAAGGCGTCAGTGATCACACTAACGTTCGCTCCTGTGTCGAGGAGGATCCTCGTTCGCTGGTCGTTCACAGCGCCTTGCACCAGAGCTCTCATTCTGATCCGTCGGTCGAATTTCTTGGCCGACCACCACCCCTGTCTCTCGCCAGGGTTCAACTTCATCATCTTGGAGTGACCCTTGGGCTCGTCTCGCGCTGCACTCGAAACCAAGCCGAACGAACCCTCGCTGGTGCCCTCATCAGCATCAGCACACTCCACTCTCTCTCCAACACCTCCACCGAGGATCCTACTCCTCCCCTTTTCATTTTCCGTCGCGTTCACACTTGTTACGTAATTATCAGGCCATTCACTCTGCCCCATGAAAGCAAAGATACACTCTGCTTCCATTGAAGGCTCGGTTAACTGTGGCAGCCCGATAGGGACCAACCAAGTTGTAGTTGGCGGGCTGCCTAGTATAAATGACGTTCTTGAACGACGGCCTTGAGCTCTGGCGGGAGTTCCTCCTTCGTGCCTTTAGTGCGCACGAATTTGGCAAGGTCTTAGAAGTTGCGGAAAAGTTCGCATTGTCCAGCATCGTGGAGCTGCTTGCAGAACTTGCATCGCTTGTTGCAGTAGTGGGCGGAGTGACTCATGCCACCGCACACCGCGCATGGTCCGTACTGTGGGCGTCGGCTGTCGCGGTTGGAGTCACGTCGACCGCGTTGGTCCTGATTGAGCCCACGGTCACTACTTCGGCGATCTTGATTGAAGCCATTTCTCGCGATCAGGCACGGTTTCCACGCAGTTGACGGATTGTCTGAACGTGCGTAGGTGCCTTCAGCAGCTGCACCGGGCGTTTCATTTTCCGTTAGTCAGCGGCGAGGTATCAGGTCATTTTCATCCAATGAGAAAATCACCAATCCCGTAATTATCGGGCTGAAAGTCGTTGTACTCGTCTTGGACATCGTTGTAAGCGTTCGGATTTTCGTTTGAATACTCGGTGCCTCCCTGAGCAGCTTCACGACCTTCTAATTCAGCTAGTAGGTCATCCACTGTGGCTTCAATGAGCGTCACTCTTGGTTTGTTTCGGTTGTCATCGCGGCGACGGTCATCACGCCGGTTGTTGCGGGCGAAACACGGATCATCGGGGGACCCCCTCCGTTAGTCGGTGTCTGGGCGCAGTTGGTAAGTTGGATCTGGCAATCTCGCAGATTTTGCTGATCCCGCTACACCACAAAACCGTGCATGGAAACACTCGGATTTCTACCTACTTTAGCTGCATACAATTAAGCCCCTC
>NW_003303607.1:146617-149555 GCF_000142945.1 Phytophthora infestans T30-4
ACTGCCATCCGAACGTCGTACCAGTAAGCACAACGAGCGCTTAATACATGACGGGACAAAGAATTGAAAAAGCAAAATTCCCAAACCAGGACTCGAACCCGGGTCGCGTGGGTGAAAGCCACGTATCCTAACCGCCTAGGCTATCTGGGAGCACCTTCTATTAACCAAAACAAACGCCAAACAAACGCCAAACAAACTCACACACAACCAAGCGCACCACACCAAGGCCACGCGCATTGCCGCCTTCAACATTGCATCCAGCACCTTTAAAGACCTTTACCACGCAGGAGCGGTTGTTTCAAACCCGAATCAGACACTGCCGTTCTCGCCACGCTTACCCACCGGCTGGTCGTTGACCCTGCGAGTGCTAGGCCGAACCACTCTCCATCACAAGCAATACTGCCATCCGAACGTCGTACCAGCAAGCACAACGAGCGCTAAATAACGAACGGAACAAAATAATGAAAAAGAAAAATTCCCAAACCAGGACTCGAACCCGGGTCGCGTGGGTGAAAGCCACGTATCCTAACCGCCTAGGCTATCTGGGAGCACCTTCTATTAACCAAAACAAACGCCAAACAAACGCCAAACAAACGCCAAACAAACTCACACACAACCAAGCGCACCACACCCAGGCCACGCGCATTGCCGCCTTCAGCATTGCATCCAGCACCTTTAAAGACTTTTACCACGCAGGAGCGGTTGTTTCAAACCCGAATCAGACACTGCCGTTCTCGCCACGCTTACCCACCGGCTGGTCGTTGACCCTGCGAGTGCTAGGCCGAACCACTCTCCATCACAAGCAATACTGCCATCCGAACGTCGTACCAGCAAGCACAACGAGCGCTAAATAACGAACGGAACAAAAAAATGAAAAAGAAAAAGCAAAATTCCCAAACCAGGACTCGAACCCGGGTCGCGTGGGTGAAAGCCACGTATCCTAACCGCCTAGGCTATCTGGGAGCACCTTCTATTAACCAAAACAAACGCCAAACAAACGCCAAACAAACGCCAAACAAACTCACACACAACCAAGCGCACCACACCAAGACCACGCGCATTGCCGCCTTCAACATTGCATCCAGCACCTTTAAAGACCTTTACCACGCAGGAGCGGTTGTTTCAAACCCGAATCAGACACTGCCGTTCTCGCCACGCTAACCCACCGGCTGGTCGTTGACCCTGCGAGTGCTAAGCCGAACCACTCTCCATCACAAGCAATACTGCCATCCGAACGTCGTACCAGCAAGCACAACGAGCGCTAAATAACGAACGGAACAAAAAAATGGAAAGAAAAAGCAAAATTCCCAAACCAGGACTCGAACCCGGGTCGCGTGGGTGAAAGCCACGTATCCTAGCCGCCTAGACTATTTGGGAGCACCTTCTATTAACCAAAACAAACGCCAAACAAAAGGCTAAACACACGCATACTCACACACAACCAAGCGCACCACATCAAGGCCACGCGCATTGCCGCCTTCAACATTGCATCCAGCACCTTTAAAGACCTTTACCACGCAGGAGCTGTTGTTGTGAACCTGAATTAGGTACCGCCGTTCTCGCCACGCTTACCCACCGGCTGGTCGTTGCCGCTGCGAGTGCTAAGCCGAACTACTCTCCATCACCGGCCATACAGTCGTCGTACCAGCAAGCACAACGAGCGCTATATACATGGCGGAACGAAGAATTGAAAAAGAAAACGCAAAATTCCCAAACCAGGACTCGAACCCGGGTCGCGTGGGTGAAAGCCACGTATCCTAACCGCCAAGGCTATCTGGGAGCACCTTCTATTAACCAAAACAAACGCCAAACAAACGCCAAACAAACTCACACACAACCAAGCGCACCACACCAAGGCCACGCGCATTGCCGCCTTCAACATTGCATCCAGCACCTTTAAAGACTTTTACCACGCAGGAGCGATGTTTCAAACTCGAATCAGACACTGCCGTTCTCGCCACGCTTACCCACCGGCTGGTCGTTGACCCTGCGAGTGCTAAGCCGAACCACTCTCCATCACAAACAATACTGCCATCCGAACGTCGTACCAGCAAGCACAACGAGCGCTAAATAACGAACGGAACAAAAAAAAGAAAACGCAAAATTCCCAAACCAGGACTCGAATTCGGGTCGCGTGGGTGAGAGCCACGTATCCTAACCGCCAAGGCTATCTGGGAGCACCTTCTATTAACCAAAACAAACGCCAAACAAACGCCAAACAAACTCACACACAACCAAGCGCACCACACCCAGGCCACGCGCATTGCCGCCTTCAGCATTGCATCCAGCACCTTTAAAGACTTTTACCACGCAGGAGCGGTTGTTTCAAACCCGAATCAGACACTGCCGTTCTCGCCACGCTTACCCACCGGCTGGTCGTTGACCCTGCGAGTGCTAAGCCGAACCACTCTCCATCACAAGCAATACTGCCATCCGAACGTCGTACCAGCAAGCACAACGAGCGCTAAATAACGAACGGAACAAAAAAATGAAAAAGAAAAAGCAAAATTCCCAAACCAGGACTCGAACCCGGGTCGCGTGGGTGAAAGCCACGTATCCTAACCGCCTAGGCTATCTGGGAGCACCTTCTATTAACCAAAACAAACGCCAAACAAACGCCAAACAAACGCCAAACAAACTCACACACAACCAAGCGCACCACACCAAGACCACGCGCATTGCCGCCTTCAACATTGCATCCAGCACCTTTAAAGACCTTTACCACGCAGGAGCGGTTGTTTCAAACCCGAATCAGACACTGCCGTTCTCGCCACGCTAACCCACCGGCTGGTCGTTGACCCTGCGAGTGCTAAGCCGAACCACTCTCCATCACAAGCAATACTGCCATCCGAACGTCGTACCAGCAAGCACAACGAGCGCTAAATAACGAACGGAACAAAAAAATGGAAAGAAAAAGCAAAATCCCAAACCAGGACTC
>NW_003303607.1:156657-158688 GCF_000142945.1 Phytophthora infestans T30-4
AACCCGGGGGTGGCGTGGGTGAAAGCCACGTACCCTAACCGCCTAGACTATTTGGGAGCACCTTTTATTAATCAAAACAGGACGACAAAACAAAAAGCCAAACACACGCATACTCACACAACCAAGCGCACCACATCAAGGCCACGCGCATTGCCGCCTTCAACATTGCATCCAGCACCTTCAAAAGACCTTTACCACGCAGGAGCTGTTGTTGTGAACATGAATTAGATACCGCCGTTCTCGCCACGCTTACCCTCCGGCTGGTCGTTGCCCCTGCGAGTGATAAGCCGAACTACTCTCCATTACCGGTCATACAGTCATCCGAACGTCGTACCAGCAAACAGAACGAGCGCTATATACATGGCGGAACGAAGAATTGAAAAAGCAAAGCAAAATTCCCAAATCGGGACTCAAACCCGGGTCGCGTGGGTGAAAGCCCACGTATTCCTCAACGCGCCTAGATATTTGTGGGAGCACCTTATATTAATTACAAAAACAGACGCCAAACAAAAGGCCACACACACGCATACTCACACAACCAAGCGCACCACATCAAGGCCACGCGCATTGCCGCCTTCAACATTGCATCCAGCACCTTCAAAGACCTTTACCACGTAGGAGCTGTTGTTGTGAACCTGAATTAGATACCGCCGTTCTCGCCACGCTTACCCTCCGGCTGGTCGTTGCCCCTGCGAGTGCTAAGCCGAACTACTCTCCATTACCGGTCATACAGTCATCCGAACGTCGTACCAGCAAACAGAACGAGCGCTATATACATGGCGGAACGAAGAATTGAAAAAGCAAAGCAAATTTCCAAACCGGGACTCGAACCCGGGTCGCGTGGGTGAAAGCCACGTATCCTAACCGCCTAGACTATCTGGGAGCACCTTCTATTAACCAAAATAAACGCCAAACAAAAGGCCAAACACACGTATACTCACACACAACCAAGCGCACCACATCAAGGCCACGCGCATTGCCGCCTTCAACATTGCATCCAGCACCTTCAAAGACCTTTACCACGCAGGAGCTGTTGTTGTGAGCCTGAATTAGGTACCGCCGTTCTCGTCCCGCTTACCCTCCGGCTGGTCGTTGCCCCTGCGAGTGCTAAGCCGAACCACTCTCCATTACCGGCCATACAGTCATCCGAACGTCGTACCAGCAAGCACAACGAGCGCTATATACATGGCGGAACGAAGAATTGAAAAAGCAAAGCAAATTTCCAAACCGGGACTCGAACCCGGGTCGCGTGGGTGAAAGCCACGTATCCTAACCGCCTAGACTATTTGGGAGCACCTTCTATTAATCAAAACAAACGCCAAACAAAAGGCCAAACACACGCATACTCACACACAACCAAGCGCACCACATCAAGGCCACGCGCATTGCCGCCTTCAACATTGCATCCAGCACCTTCAAAGACCTTTACCACGCAGGAGCTGTTGTTGTGAACCTGAATTAGGTACCGCCGTTCTCGCCACACTTACCCACCGGCTGGTCGTTGCCCCTGCGAGTGCTAAGCCGAACTACTCTCCATCACCGGCCATACAGTCATTCAAACGTCGTACCAGCAAGCACAACGAGCGCTATATACATGGCGGAACAAAGAATTGAAAAAGCAAAGCAAAATTCCAAACCGGGACTCGAACCCGGGTCGCGTGGGTGAAAGCCACGTATCCTAACCGCCTAGATGATTTGGGAGCACCTTCTATTAATCAAAACAAACGCCAAACAAAAGGCCAAACACACGCATACTCACACACAACCAAGCGCACCACATCAAGGCCACGCGCATTGCCGCCTTCAGCATTGCATCCAGCACCTTCAAAGACCTTTACCACGCAGGAGCTGTTGTTGTGAACCTGAATTAGATACCGCCGTTCTCGCCACGCTTACCCACCGGCTGGTCGTTGCCCCTGCGAGTGCTAAGCCGAACTACTCTCCATCACCGGCCATACAGTCATCCGAACGTCGTACCAGCAAGCACAACGAGCGCTGTATACATGGCGGAACGAAGAATGAAAAAGCGTG
>NW_003303607.1:161555-164161 GCF_000142945.1 Phytophthora infestans T30-4
TGGTGGAAGGCCTAGCGAGTATTAATCTCGAATTACTGGCCTACACCGCCTATGAAAGTCAGGAGAAAGGAAGCACGAAGAAAGCATATAATAGCTCTGGATACAAGGAAGAGAAAAAGACAAGCAAAAGTACCGCACCTTGACTAGACGCGGGTCGAGCTGGGGTAACGCCGGTGAACCTCACGTCTTCTAACTTGTTGGGAGCACCTTCTTTTAATCAAACAAACGCCAAACATAAAGGCCAAACACACGCATACTTACACACAACCAGGCGCACCACACCAGGGCCACGCGCATTGCCGCCTTCAACTTTGCATCTAGCACCTTCAAAGACCTTTCCCACGCAGGAGCTGTTGTTTTAAACCTGAATTAGATACCGCCGTTCTCGCCACGCTTACCCACCGGCTGGTCGTTGCCCCTGCCAGTGCTAAGCCGAACCACTCTCCATCACCGGCCATACAGTCATCCGAACGTCGTACCAGCAACCACATCGAGCGCTATATACGTGGCTGAACGAAGAATTGAAAAAGCAAAGCAAAATTCCCAAACCGGGACCCGAACCCGGGTCGCGTGGGTGAAACCAACGTATCCTAACCGCCTATACTATTTGGGAGCACCTTCTATTAACCACAACAAACGCCAAACAAACGCCAAACAAACGCCAAACAAACTCACACACAACCAAGGGCACCACACCAAGGCCACGCGCAATGCCGCCTTCAACATTGCATCCAGCACCTTCAAAGACCTTTACCACGCAGGAACGGTTGTTTCAAACCCGAATCAGACACTGCCGTTCTCGCCACGCTTACCCACCGGCTGGTCGTCGCCCTGCGAGTGCTAAGCCGAACTACTCTCCATTACCGGCCATACAGTCATCCGAACTTCTTACCAGCAAGCACAACGAGCGCTATATACATGACGGAACGAAGAATTGAAAAAGCAAAGCAAAATTCCCAAACCGGGACTCGAACCCGGGTCGCGTGGGTGAAAGCCACGTATCCTATCGCCTAGACTATTTGGGAGCACCTTCTATTAACCAAAACAAACGCCAAACAAAAGGCCAAACACACGCATACTCACACACAACCAAGCGCACCACATCAAGGCCACGCGCATTGCCGCCTTCAACATTGCATCCAGCACCTTCAAAGACCTTTACCACGCAGGAGCTGTTGTTGTGAGCCTGAATTAGGTACCGCCGTTCTCGTCCCGCTTACCCTCCGGCTGGTCGTTGCCCCTGCGAGTGCTAAGCCGAACTACTCTCCATCACCGGCCATACAGTCATCCGAACGTCGTACCAGCAAGCACAACGAGCGCTATATACATGGCGGAACGAAGAATTGAAAAAGCAAAGCAAATTTCCAAACCGGGACTCGAACCCGGGTCGCGTGGGTGAAAGCCACGTATCCTAACCGCCTAGACTATTTGGGAGCACCTTCTATTAATCAAAACAAACGCCAAACAAAAGGCCAAACACACGCATACTCACACACAAACAAGCGCACCACACCAAGGCCACGCGCATTGCCGCCTTCAACTTTGCATTTAGCACCTTCAAATACCTTTACCACGCAGAAGCTGTTGTTTTAAACCTGAATTAGATACCGCCGTTCTCGCCACGATTACCCTCCGGCTGGTCGTTGCCCCTGCGAGTGCTAAGCCGAGCTACTCTCCATCACCGGCCATACAGTCATCCGAACGTCGTACCAGCAAGCACAACGAGCGCTATATACATGGCGGAGCGAAGAATTGAAAAAGCAAAGCAAAATTCCCAAACCGGGACTCGAACCCGGGTCGCGTGGGTGAAAGCCACGTATCCTAACCGCCTAGACTATTTGGGAGCACCTTCTATTAACCAAAACAAACGCCAAACAAAAGGCCAAACACACGCATACTCACACACAACCAAGCGCACCACACCAAGGCCACGCGCATTGCCGCCTTCAACTTTGCATTTAGCACCTTCAAATACCTTTACCACGCAGGAGCTGTTGTTTTAAACCTGAATTAGATACCGCCGTTCTCGCCACGATTACCTACCGGCTGGTCGTTGCCCCCGCGAGTGCTAAGCCGAGCTACTCTCCATCACCGGCCATACAGTCATCCGAACGTCGTACCAGCAAGCACAACGAGCGCTATATACATGGCGGAGCGAAGAATTAAAAAAGAAAAGCAAAATTCCCAAACCGGGACTCGAACCCGGGTCGCGTGGGTGAAAGCCACGTATCCTAACCGCCTAAACTATTTGGGAGCACCTTCTATTAACCAAAACAAACGCCAAACAAAAGGCCAAACACACGCATACTCACACACAACCAAGCGCACCACACCAAGGCCACGCGCATTGCCGCCTTCAACTTTGCATTTAGCACCTTCAAAGACCTTTACCACGCAGGAGCTGTTGTTTTAAACCTGAATTAGATACCGCCGTTCTCGCCACGCTTACCCTCCGGCTGGTCGTTGCCCCTGCGAGTGCTAAGCCGAGCTACTCTCCATCACCGGCCATACAGTCATCCGAACGTCGTACCAGCAAGCACAACGAGCGCTATATACATGGCGGAGCGAAGAATTGAAAAAGAAAAGCAAAATTCCCAAACCGGGAC
>NW_003303607.1:168014-170330 GCF_000142945.1 Phytophthora infestans T30-4
AATGGTGAGTTAAAATTAGCAAATTTGGAGGGGGGACATATAAAAAGAAAAATATAAAAAAAAAAAAAAAAAAAAAATAAAAAAGAAAAAAAAAATAAAGACCTTTCTTTAGGATTTTATTTAAGAAAAAAAAGAAAGGTGTCTCCCCATATTGTTCTAGGCGGGTAGGGTTACTTGCCCTTCCCCCCACCCGGGCCCAGGTTCGAGTTCCGGGATAAGGAATTTGGCTTTGCTTTTTCCATTCCAAGTATAATACCTCTCGTGTGCTGGTGGTACGACGTTCGAGATGATGTATGGCGGTGATGAAGAGTAGTTCGCCTCGCCCCCGCAGGGGCAACGACCGGGCGGAGGTTAGAGCTGGCAGGAACGTACTATATTAAATTCAGGTATAAAACACACCATCTCTGGTTGAGTAAAGATTCCTGGGAGGGTGCTCAACTGGCAAAATTGGAAGGCGGCCATCGCGGCCTGGCTTGGGGTGGGTGCGCTTGTTTACGGATGAAATATGGGTTTGTTTGGACTTTTGTCGGGCTTTTTTTTGAATAAATAGAAGAGTGCTCCACAAATAGTTTGGGGAGATAAGATTGCCTTGGTTTCTCCCCCCCGCGGACCGGGGCTTGGGGTTTGAAATTGGAGTGGAAATTTTTGCTATGCTTTTTCAAATTCTTCGTTCCGCCACGTATATAGCGCTCGCTGTGCTTGCTGGTACGACGCTCGGATGACTGTATGGCCGGTGATGGAGAGTAGCTCGGCTTAGCACTCGCAGGGGCAACGACCAGCCGGTAGGTAAGCGTGGCGAGAACGGCGGTATCTAATTCAGGTTTAAAACAACAGCTCCTGCGTGGTAAAGGTCTTTGAAGGTGCTAAATGCAAAGTTGAAGGCGGCAATGCGCGTGGCCTTGGTGTGGTGCGCTTGGTTGTGTGTAAGTATGCGTGTGTTTGGCCTTTTGTTTGGCGTTTGTTTTGATTAAAAGAAGGTGCTCCCAAATAGTCTAGGCGGTTAGGATACGTGGCTTTCACCCACGCGACCCGGGTTCGAGTCCCGGTTTGGGAATTTTGCTTTGCTTTTTCAATTCTTCGTTCCGCCATGTATATAGCGCTCGTTGTGCTTGCTGGTACGACGTTCGGATGACTGTATGGCCGGTGATGGAGAGTAGCTCGGCTTAGCACTCGCAGGGGCAACGACCAGCCGGTGGGTAAGCGTGGCGAGAACGGCGGTATCTAATTCAGGTTTAAAACAACAGCTCCTGCGTGGTAAAGGTCTTTGAAGGTGCTCAATGCAAAGTTGAAGGCGGCAATGCGCGTGGCCTTGGTGTGGTGCGCTTGGTTGTGTGTAAGTATGCGTGTGTTTGGCCTTTTGTTTGGTGCTTGTTTTGGTTAATAGAAGGTGCTCCCAAATAGTCTAGGCGGTTAGGATACGTTGGTTTCACCCACGCGACCCGGGTTCGGGTCCCGGTTTGGGAATTTTGCTTTGCTTTTTCAATTCTTCGTTCCGCCACGTATATAGCGCTCGTTGTGCTTGCTGGTACGATGTTCGGATGACTGTTTGGCCGGTGATGGAGAGTAGTTCGGCTTAGCACTCGCAGGGGCAACGACCAGCCGGAGGGTAAGCGTGGCGAGAACGGCGGTATCTAATTTGGGTTTAAAACAACAGCTCCTGCGTGGTAAAGGTATTTGAAGGTGCTGGATGCAAAGTTGAAGGCGGTAATGCGCGTGGCCTTGGTGTGGTGCGCTTGGTTGTGTGTGAGTATGCGTGTGTTTGGCCTTTTGTTTGGCGTTTGTTTTGGTTAATAGAAGGTGCTCCCAAATAGTCTAGGCGGTTAGGATACGTTGGTTTCACCCACGCGACCCGGGTTCGGGTCCCGGTTTGGGAATTTTGCTTTGCTTTTTCAATTCTTCGTTCCGCCACGTATATAGCGCTCCATGTGGTTGCTGGTACGACGTTCGGATGACTGTATGGCCGGTGATGGAGAGTGGTTCGGCTTAGCACTGGCAGGGGCAACGATCAGCCGGTGGGTAAGCGTGGCGAGAACGGCGGTATCTAATTCAGGTTTAAAACAACAGCTCCTGCGTGGTAAAGGTCTTTGAAGGTGCTGGATGCAAAGTTGAAGGCGGTAATGCGCGTGGCCTTGGTGTGGTGCGCTTGGTTGTGTGAGAGTATGCGTGTGTTTGGCCTTTTGTTTGCCGTTGTTTCTGATTAAAAGAAGGTGATCCCAAATATACTAGCCGGTTAGGAGACGTGGGTTTTCACCCACGCGAGCCGGGTTCGGGCCCCGGTTTGGGAATTTTGGCTTTGCTTTTTACAATTCTTCGTTC
>NW_003303607.1:172454-173523 GCF_000142945.1 Phytophthora infestans T30-4
GTCGGAGTTCCCGGTTCGGGAAATTTTGCTTTTGCTTTTCTACTTCTTCGTTCCGCCATGTATATAGCGCTCGTGGTGCTTGGGTGGTACGACGTTCGGATGACTGTATGGCCGGTGATGGAGAGTAGCTCGGCTTAGCACTCGCAGGGGCAACGACCAGCCGGTGGGTAAGCGTGGCGAGAACGGCGGTATCTAATTCAGGTTTAAAACAACAGCTCCTGCGTGGTAAAGGTATTTGAAGGTGCTCAATGCAAAGTTGAAGGCGGCAATGCGCGTGGCCTTGGTGTGGTGCGCTTGGTTGTGTGTAAGTATGCGTGTGTTTGGCCTTTTGTTTGGCGTTTGTTTTGGTTAATAGAAGGTGCTCCCAAATAGTCTAGGCGGTTAGGATACGTGGCTTTCACCCACGCGACCCGGGTTCGAGTCCCGGTTTGGGAATTTTGCTTTGCTTTTTCAATTCTTCGTTCCGCCATGTATATAGCGCTCGTTGTGCTTGCTGGTACGACGTTCGGATGACTGTATGGCCGGTGATGGAGAGTAGCTCGGCTTAGCACTCGCAGGGGCAACGACCAGCCGGTGGGTAAGCGTGGCGAGAACGGCGGTATCTAATTCAGGTTTAAAACAACAGCTCCTGCGTGGTAAAGGTCTTTGAAGGTGCTCAATGCAAAGTTGAAGGCGGCAATGCGCGTGGCCTTGGTGTGGTGCGCTTGGTTGTGTGTAAGTATGCGTGTGTTTGGCGTTTGGTTGGCGTTTGTTTTGGTTCATAGAAGGTGCTCCCAAATAGTCTAGGCGATTAGGATACGTGGCTTTCACCCACGCGACCCGGGTTCGAGTCCCGGTTTGGGAATTTTGCTTTGCTTTTTCAATTCTTCGTTCCGCCATGTATTTAGCGCTCGTTGTGCTTGCTGGTACGATGTTCGGATGAGTGTTTGGCCGGTGATGGAGCGTAGCTCGGCTTAGCACTCGCAGGGGCAACGACCAGCCGGAGGGTAAGCGTGGCGAGAACGGCGGTATCTAATTCAGGTTTAAAACAACAGCTCCTGCGTGGTAAAGGTCTTTGAAGGTGCTCAAT
>NW_003303607.1:185176-190463 GCF_000142945.1 Phytophthora infestans T30-4
ATGCTTGTATGCGAGAGTCTGATTTATTTGCAAATCCTATATGGTCCACCACCGCGAAAACGGGGTGCAGTACTGTACTTAGTTGAATCGTCATGATTTTTACTTGATTTTTGTGAGTGTGTGCAATCAGAAAAGTTTGCTTTTTTTTATAAAGAAGTGAGCAGCGGCAATGCATCTACACTCTTCATGCGCGGAGATCAAGATGAATGTTCATGCTTGCGTTGCAGTCTTTGGCGCGGAAGGCAGCGGTGCTGATTTTGCGGGTTGGGCGTCGTGTGGAGATAAAGATCGGCGCCCTGCTCTGCAACACTTCGAAGGGACAGTGACAGCACCCTACAAGAATTATACATGTACAATGTGGGGCCTGTTAAAACATGGTATTATAAAAAGTGTAGAGTGCATGGCGGGGTGAACCTTCACGTTGTTGTGCAGCAATGTCATAGCGAATCTGCAAGCGCTGTGCCGAGTTCTGTAAGGTAACTTATTAGCATAATTCAGCTAAATGCAATGCTCGGCATCAGGTACATGAAGGTGAAGAGCACCGTCGCAGAGGCATTCCACACAGAGCGTCGGCGTATAGAGCATTGGCGGCGCATCTGTGCTGCATTCACGCAATGAAACAGGCTTTCTTCTTCTGAATTCCTACGTATTGATAAGAGCATGTCTCGGAGTGCCTCTAAAAAAAACTCTGCAATACAAATTGTGGCCCAGTTACATGTACCGGTATCCGCTTCCTCAGTACAATAGATTGTATCTGCGAGCAAAAACTTCAGCCTCCACAAAGTGATCATTTAAATGTTCGGTATTGACGCTTAAAAATGAACGGGCCGTTCTTTAACGGACCGGTAAAGTAGGATGTTTTTCGTAAAAAAATCCAGAGCTTTCCCGTGTGCAACACGGCATTGTCAAGATTGTTTTTTTCGCATCCCAAGGTACTTTTGAAAACTTCAAAAGGGTGTTTTGTACCTTTTCTGAGGGCAGTACGTACTTTGTTTAGCTCTTTTAAATTCAAATACTACGTACGTAAGAAACTGAATACCGGTATGGAACAATCAAACACACGAGGTTTTCTAAGAAAAAAACTTTTGTTAATACTTTAAAGGACCGGAGAAGTCGTATACATAGATTATACTAGTATGAGCTTAAACTAGCAGTAAATAGAATTGCTAAGTGTTACCAGATACTTGTACCTACACATTGTCAGAATTAGGACTACTAGCGGACTGGGTTGGTAGCGTAAATGTTCAATTCGGTAGAGTAATACAGCATGTGAGGGAAAACCAGTCTTGTACCGGTAGTGAAAAGGAAAGAAAGTGTCTGGAGTCTACAATTGAACGCCCAATAATTTCATGGTACGCGAGCTAAACGTCCAGCATCAACCGGTGGGTCTTTTTTCTTTTCAAATTCACAATTAATACCCGTCAGGATACGCTTCCGTCACGGTGACGGCCTGGATACCGCCCCCGGCGACTGCCTGGTTGCCTTTTCCATTCATTGGAAGCGAGCTAAGCGTCCAGCATCAGCGGGGAACTAATGATCTGACATTTCAAATACACAGGTCTTAGCGTGCAGTTTGCAAGCCAAATTCTACTTCCCTCTTCTTCATGTTACGCGAGCTAAGCGCCCGGCTTCTTGTCCAACCCCGAGATTGCTGAGCTAATTCGGCATGAGCGCGTTTGACGGCGACTGTAAGCCTTAACTCATCCTATGGAATATTAGGGCAAAGATATATCATTGTTTAATACCTGTGATGAGCTGATGCAAACCGTTCTTTTTATAAGCTATCCAGCTTAGGTAATAGACCCCAAATACCAGTTTCCTACCAGCTGATGGGTTACTGTGACAAATAAGTCCATTCTGGACAGCTCAAAAGTATAACTGTGTATTTTACGAACTATCCACAAAATGACCAGTTCCCTGGATGGAGCACTTTTCAAATAGTTTGAGATTCAGTATTACTTTCTGAAACACATTGCTAGATCAAATGGTCACCAACCAATCTGTTGGTTGGTAGATAGCGCTCTGACGGAAGCGTTGGGCAAGTTTACGAGGTCTCATTCGGAAAGCTACTGCTAATGGTTCGAAGTGCCACCCCCATTCCTGCTGCAGAGCTTCTGCGGCGTTTCGCCGAGGAAAACGCCTTAGTCCACGACGATGTCGCCCATAACGAAGTGCGAGGCAGCGACGACGAGGACGGCAATGACGCGTGCACCGAGTATGACCCATCACTCTTGGATCGCTATATCGAGAGCGGTGGGTCAGACGCTGTGGTCACATTGACCAACTTCACTCTCACGGAGTTTCATCTGATGTGGGCTCATGTCGAGCCCGACCTCATGAGCCGCTGGGTTTCCGGGCGCGGACGCAAATCCGTCACCACCCCGAAAGATGTTTTCATGGTGCTGATCTGCGTTCTCAAGTACTACGGTACGTGGCAGAAGCACGCCATGGACTTCGGGTCAACATTACTTTTCCAATAAAAACAAGTTGCACGGCTTTAAGCTGTGGCTTTTCCTGGCCGTGTAGTGTTTTTGACCAATCACACGCCCGGATCAGTCTCTGACATCACCATTATGCCCAAATACATGGCCGATCATCAGCGTCTGGTCACGAAGAGCAATCAAGAGCTGCTTATTGAAGACAATGGCGAAGGCTCCGAGCTGTACCAAGAAGCGTGGGCGATACTCGCTGACAAAGGGTATCAAGGCGGTGCTACAATGCTGCGAGTGGTCCACCCTAAGAAAAAGCCACGCAACGGCGAGCTGACGTCGGATGAGCTCGCTCGCAATGATTGGGTCTCGTCAGACAGAGTGCTAGTGGAGAACGTTTTCGGGCGCGTGTGCCTCCTGTGGAAAATCATGCACAGCACGTTCAAGTGGAGCGAGTCGTCGTTTGACTCGCTTGCTCGAACGTGCTTTACGTTAGCAAACTTCCACACTGACACCAACCCACTCCGGGCTGACGATGACCGATTCTACCGGTCCGTGATGGGCCGATACGCCTCGATGGTGGAGCGAGAGCGCTCAAGACGTGCATCCATCCAGCGACGTTATCGTCGTCGCCGTGACGCACGCTTGGCTGCTGACCAAAACATCCAAACGAGGCTGTCGTTCTCGCCGTCGTTCTCACCGTCGTTCTCGCCAGCGAACTCGCAGTAGAATTTTGAGGAGACTTAGTGAGACAGTAAGCGAAGCGAACTAATTAGTGACACATTTTAATCACAAATATACTGATGACTGAACAATACCTATCCATCAGAGCTCGCCATCGATGAGCTGATGGTTCAATACCTACTGCTCAAAAAGACAAGCTAATCATAATAGACTTGATATATTGCGAGCCAGAGCAGTGATTTAGTGAAATATCCACCACTTAGTTTTGTTACCTAATGTATACTTCTGCGTGTTGTACGACACACATTTATCTTGGCGAACTTTACGTACTTCATTTCTGAAGCACTACCAGGAATAGATTATATGTCGGAAGGAATAGAGCTTGCTTCCTAGATCATTTTCTTGAGACGATGAGCATTTAATAAATACTACATAGACATATTCCTGGAATGCTACGGTCAAGTAGTACGAACATTCTCTAGTTTGTCAGCGAAATGTACAAGAACGGACCTAAAAACGGCACCATGACTGTTGCACTGTCCCAAAATGTCTTTAATAATGGAATCTCTCACGTGAATGCGCGGCCTACTGTGAGCTTAGTGCTGAATCGTCCACGCGGCTTAGTAGGCACTAATAAAAGCAAGAAAAATAATGAGGACGATAAAAGCTTAGGACAGAAATATTCCGATATTGTCTCCCGCGTGTACACCCAACTCTTAGCACGACCGCTAAGGCTGGAGAGTGCAAAAGCAACACGAAGTTGCTCGGTCGAGATCAGACCCGCGTCCATCGCAAGCTCTACCTCTCGGACCCAGAAGTGAAGGTTCTCACCTTCCTTTCCTTAGCCTTCAGCCGTATTGGCTTCGGGTGTGGCGGAGTTGTCTCTGCCACCGGAGCCTACAGGCTCTCCCGCACATGCGCGATGAGCCCCTGCTCGTAAGCGTCAAACGCATTGACGCGCTCGAGCTGCTCGGCCAGTGTTGACACCACCAGGCTCTGCAGGGCCTCCATCTGGAAGATGCCTTCCATCTTCCGAACTTACTCGAACAGTGAGTCGTTAAGATGGGAGAAGTCGTTCCTATCCATGGCAACAAACTTCAGAGGGGTTCGGGTAGCCAAACCGCGTTGGCGTGGATTGACTACGAGTGCTACCAAGTGTGACGGGGTCATACAGCACCTTGCGCTAGAGGAAGTTGGTTTCCGAGAGTATACAAACTCTCAGTGAACGGCAGCTCACAGGTCCCTTTTTACCTAAAGGGAGCGAGGTGACCAATTTAATCTAGGTTGTAAACTGAGTATATTTATAGGTAGGCTAAGCTTGAGTTAAATGTACAAACTATAAGTCACCTATAGAAAAGCAATGTCATCAGCCAATGGTTGGCCTCGGACGACCTTGGAACTTGTACCAAATATCCCGAAGTATGACGCTGAAGTGTGACGTGTCACACTTCATGTAGCTAGGGGTACACTTACAGCTACGTACCCCGTTACACTAATCGTTCGTGCTGTCGCTTGGTGACGGCGGTCACGCGCTAAAATGTCATAGAGCGTGACCCAGTTACGGATCGTGCGCTCCGACTTGTTGAAGGTGTGCGCGAGGTGCTTTCGGGAGTACCCGAGCTTGTAGTATGCGTACAGGCAGTGGTAAACAGCACTTCTGTGGAGAATGCAATTTATTGGTCGCATAGCAAATAGAATGATCTAATCTCGCAATTTGAACCACTCATGCCGATATGTTGTGGATTCCCGCATCGGTAATTTTGGACGGAATTGACAATACAGTACTGCACCCCATTTTTGCGGGGTCGACTATATAGGATTTGCAAATAAATCAGCTTTTAGCATACAAACAATCGTTAAGTTGGAATTAGGATCATTATATCCGGAAGTTTATCAAGGGTTTAAGGGCGCGTAAACGGGCCAAAAACGGTGAAAGGCACAATAACTCTTGTCCCCAAAAGTAGAGCAGCTCCTTCGGTTCACTCCTACTCTTACGCTGCCATGTCCAAGCGCGCGCACTCCAAGATCTCGACGGGCGGTGTGCTCAACAGTATGCTGAGCTCCCTATCGCGGTCTTCCTCTAATCGGGGTCGTGAGTATCTTGGGCCGACGTAGGAGGTAGTAGTATTAGCGACACTACTGTGATAGTAATGTAAAAGTTGATATATTCTTGT
>NW_003303607.1:196878-198904 GCF_000142945.1 Phytophthora infestans T30-4
TTCAAGTCATGCGGCCTCTCGATGGTCATCACCGCTTTTGCCTTCTCAGGGTTCGGTAGGATTCCAGTCGGAGTCACGATATGCCCTAGGAACGCCACTTGGTCACGTCCCCAATGGCACTTCTTCATTTTCAACTTGAACCCTGCCGCTCGGAAACGTTCCAGAACCTGTCGTACTCGAATCAAATGTGTCGGGAAGTCGTCACTGAAGACAACACAGTCGTCCAAGTAGACGAGGCACGTCCTCCACTTGAGATCAACGAGAACGTTCTCCATCAGACGCTCGAATGCAGGCACGGCGTTACACAAGCCAAACGGCATAACCAACCACTCGTAGAGGCCGAATTTGCTCGTGAAAGCCGTCTTCTCCACGCTGTCGAGATCCATTGGAACGTTCCAATATCCCGAAGCGATGTCCATAGTGGAGAAAAGCTTCGCGTTCCCCAGAACGTCCAGGATGTCGTCGATCAAAGGCATTGGGTAACTGTCCTTCACGGTCACAGCGTTTAGTTTCCGATAATCGATGCAGAATCTTACGCCACCATCAGGCTTCCGTATCATCAGCACAGGACAGGCCCACGGGCTAGTCGACGGTCTGATAAGTCCGAGATCTAGGTACTCTTGAATCTCTGCTTCCATGACATCTCCTTCAGCCTTCGACACTCTGTACGGAGGCTGTTTAATAGGCGCGTGATCTCCAGTGTCGATGCTGAAACGTAGCAGGTCCGTCCTTCCAGGCTTCTTTGAAGTTTCGACGAATAAGCCTCTCAGGCCCTTCAACATCTTCGCGAAGAGACCCCTCTGTTCTGCTCC
Organism: Phytophthora infestans T30-4; assembly: GCF_000142945.1. Taxonomy (NCBI): domain Eukaryota; phylum Oomycota; class Peronosporomycetes; order Peronosporales; family Peronosporaceae; genus Phytophthora; species Phytophthora infestans. The sequence goes on from NW_003303607.1 coordinate 197,691, forward strand.
GAGTGACGAGTCTTCGAAGTCCACTTCGAAGTCGTCTTCCTCGCTGTCGTCCATGGCGGCACTCATCTCAGCCTCGATCGTTCCAGCTTCAGCCGGCACGTTCCCCTTCACCGTACTCAGCACTGCGCTTACGTTCCTCGTCGTTTCATCTGACTTAGAGACTCTAGTTGCGAACGCCGGATCTCTACCTCTTCCGCGGAAGCATTACACACTTCGACCAACACCGTTCCATCCGTCACGGTACACAACGTCCTTGCGACTCTCAAAGCCTCGTCCGTTCCGGGAACGCCCTCGACCAACACAACTGAGTGGTCCTTCATCGTTCCGCGAACGCTCGATCTCACTAAGGCCTGACGTCCGGGTTCTAAACGCACCGTCGACGATATCGTAGCCGCGTAGGTTTCTTCTACCCTTGTCGCACCCAACGGGACCACGTCCCCCGTCTCCTTCAGTGTCATCGACTGCTCCTCGAGGTCGATCACCGCGCGGAACGCCCTTAGCGAGTCCGTTCCGAGAATTGCGTCCACAAACAAGTGATCGGTCACGACGAAAGGAAGCGTCTTCTCCAGCGTTCCAAGCGTGACGGGCAAGTCGATAACCCCACTAACGCGAATCTTGTGCCCCGAGACACTATCCAAGCCTCCAGTATAAGGTCGTACAGGTTCGGAGGCTCGTCCGAGACGCTTCAGCACGCGTTTATCGACGAGACTGGCGACCGCACCTGTATCGGCTAGCATTTCGGACGGGCAGCAATCGATAAAGCCGTCCGACAGCGCTTGCACGCCACCGACGCTGCAGATGACACGCTTGCCATCCGGCACGACACTTTCACCGTCGCCGCTCACTTCGCGCAGCCCAGGGCTTCTCCGCGGCTTGGGAGCTCTTCTCACGTTTAAGGAATAAACCTCGGGCTCCTCTTCTCCTATTTTGGGATCTCCGTCCTTGATAGTCGCACCGAAAGTCACCCTCTTCCTGGAACTTGTCGCAACGGTCGCAGTCACTATTTTTGACGTCTCGTCCCGTCTGTCGCATAGCTTGTCGCGAATAACGGAAGCTTCTGTCTCGAAATTGTCACGTGCCCAGGCCAACGCTCGATTTTGGAACGTCTCAGCCAGCGTTCCACCCACTTCGACGAGGTATCCTCGGAATGAGTCCTCGTCCAAGAAAACTCTGTTCTCTTTGTCGCGCAAGGGTGGTATGTCGTCTTCAGCATC
>NW_003303607.1:199486-202065 GCF_000142945.1 Phytophthora infestans T30-4
AACTCTCCACTTATGTACTGAGAGTTTGTTAACTCTCCGGGTACTTCGTACCCCTGTGTGCTCCACACCATGTAACCCCGTTACAGGATGCGCAAGGAGGACCGCGTCTCGGACCTTCCTGTCGCCGTACGAGGACGGATGTCATGGAGAAGGACTCTTTTGGATCAAGATATACTTAAGCGGTGTCGTGTATAGGAAAGCGAGTTGGCGGTAGGCCCTCGTTCATTAGTCTCAGTCTTACATTTACTACCTCTTGCCTAAGCTGAGTGAGAGAAACAAACAAGAAGCTTTTTGGTGTATTAAGTTATTTTGTGCTACCGTTCCTGCCACTACTCGAGACCGTACTCCCTAAACAGCCGCGGACTACCCGACCCTAGAGGTGGTGTAGGACACTTGGTGGAGAAGCAGGGTAGTCTGCTTGCTGGAGAAGGTCTCGTTTGAGTGAAGACTCGCAGAAGAGCGTGTACTACTACTACTTCGACGGAGAAACATTGGGGCTGAGATGTCTTCCGCGCAAGGCCCTTACGAAGACGTCTACGACGAGTCTGGAGACGAAGAAACGGTCGCTGGACCGCAGGAGATCCTGACTGATCCCTCCCGACCGAGTTTGACTACTACTGAAGGTATTGGGGCCGTGCACTCTATGGTACAGCGTGCCGGTGTCCGAGTACGTGGTCAGAGTGGCCCGGATGCGGGTACTGGAAGGATTGAAGAAAGCTCGGTCCCGAGAGACACCTCGACGAGCGTTCCCGCGGTGCCTCAAGACTCGAACCCTGACACGTTCGTGGCGTTCCCACCCGGATCTACCGACTCGACTGAAGGCTGGCTTAACGCGTGTAGATGGCTCCAATCTATGGCGCCTCCTGAGGTGGCGGCGAGCCTTCCTGGTGCTTCGCAGCAGCCCTCGCAGCCTTGGAACACTGGAAACACGGGAAATGTGCCCCCGAACGGCGGGCAAGTGACCCCTTCCCCCGCGAGAGTCCGGATGGCGATACCGTCCTATCAAGGGTACACTATCCAGAGTCCGATGACAGTGGGACTAGGAGCTGATCCCTTCCTCACGTCGGACGCGACGCAGAGAAGCACTCCCGTGACCGTCGCCCCAAGTTCGTGGGTGAGTGAGCCGGGCGCTGCTAGCTGGAACGCCCAGGCTCCTAGCAGAGGAGTAGGCTGGGCATCTCGCCACCAGGTGACCCACCTTACCACACAGCAGACATTCCGCTTGGCGACGTTCTCCGTTCCGGTAATTCCCTTAAGGTGTGGGCCAGTCGCACTCTATCGAGTAGTGTCCAAGTTCGTTACACCGATTGCAACGGCCTTGTCCATGGGGACACGTCTCACGTCCACATCCAAAACGACCACAGCGTCCGCAAACCACTTCTCCTTCCGTTGTACGCGTGTCAGGCCCTAGTCGGATGCGAAGAGGTCCGAGCGGTGCGCCAGCCACGTTCCCATTCGGAGTTGGAACGCCAGTACTTGGAACGTTCGTAGGAGCCACGGCGCCAACGAACCCTTGTGACGTTCCAGGATTCTGCTGCTGTTTCAGCATCAACTGGTTCATTTGTTGAAGCTGCTGGAGCATCTGCGACTGCGTGGACGTCACCGCGGTCACGTTCCTCACCGTCGTTTCACTATTAGCAAACTCGTCCTCTTCTTCCACAGGGAGGTGCAGATTCTTGTACAGCAATAAAGCGCACGCTTCCTGGATCGACGCAGCTAGGTTCGCGTTCAAAACGGCACGCATCTGCTTGTTCCTTAACCCATCGAGGAAGAGCTCGTACTGCATACGAGGTTCGTGATAGTTTAGGTACTCGCACATCGTGATGATCCGGTCGCCCCACTCTTCCGCAGATTCGCCGTAGTTCCTCTTTGCGGCCTTGAGTCGGCTCCACAACTGAGCTGGCGTCTGAAAGATGAAGCGGTTGTGGAATCTCACGCGCAGGGTCTCAAAATCGTTGATCCTCGCATTGTACCACCACTCCTGACCCAACTTGCCCTTCAGACACTGCTCAAAGGCAGTCAACCGCATTTGGTCGTCCATACCGAGCGTACACTTCTCGAAGGAACGCCAGAACGCGGCCGCCCTTTCGTACGTGGCCGTCTCGGAGTAGAATGGAACGATAACTTTCACTGCGTTCCGCAATTCCGTCGGGATACCAACAATCGGAACGTCCTGCTAAGCACCTCTCCCTGACCCGTGCGAGCCATTGCGGACTCCTTGGTCGTAGTACGGACTCGTCACTTGCCCTTGCGGAGGTACTGCGTTATGTGCGTACCTTCCTCCTTGAGCACCCACGTTCCCTTCTTGTCCTAGCGCTCCTGCTCGTCCCTGGAACGTCGCAACATTCATAGGAGACGTCAATGAGAGCTTCTGTACGCTTCTGCATCTCAATGTCGATATCCTCGGGCTTTTTAAAGAGGACACCGATCTTTCCAAGTGGAATCTCCTCTGCACGCTTAACCACAAGGGATAAACCCGCCACCGTGTCCTTCTTGCCGGCCATTCTTCCTAACGCCGTCTCCGCTTCTTGCAACGCCTCAATCCACAAATGCATCGAGTTCTCGTTGTGTGCATTTAG
>NW_003303607.1:202875-205825 GCF_000142945.1 Phytophthora infestans T30-4
GAAGGAGGAACTGGATGCCCTACAAGAAGGAAAGGACATTGGAGCAGCTGAAGAGAAGGAGGAATACGACGAAGAGCTCGAAGATAGACTGTTTCCCCTGGACGAGGTCGAGCTGAAACGTAGACAAGCAGAGAACGCTGAACGGTCTAGGGAACTGTCCCTAGCCGAGCTCAGTACACTTCTTGGCGTTCCTGAGGAGAAACTGGAACGGACTCGTGAGTCTTCACCCGGACGGTTGTCTACCCCTGAATACTGGCTGGAGTGGTATCGCAAGACGCTGGCCTCGACGGGCGCGGCCAAGCGTGCCAACCGTAATTTCAAGGAAGAACCCCCGGATCACGTCGGTTCCGTAGTGGCGACCGCCTCGGATGGTCGAGACGAGGGTGGAGGAACCGATCCCCAAGTGTTTCCCCTCAATGAGATTAAGGTGGAAACCACTGTCGATCCCGTAGTGACGACCGACTCGGATGGCCGAGACGAGGGAGGAGGAACCGATCCCAAAGTGTGTCCCCTCAAGGAGATTAAGGTGGAAACCGTTCACTTTCCTGAATCGAGTGGATCAACCCCTGCAGAGGAACCGGAAGTCGTGGACCTTACCGTGATCGAGACCAATATCGCCTTAGACTTCAACCGACAACCGGGTAACCCCTTTGGTGCTTCCGCGGAGGACCACGATGCTCTCATCTCTGACGGAATAGTGCCTGAGCGGTGGCGTGCTCTAATCTGGCAGACTGTTTATTATTTCGTGAAGACCGAAGAAATTCAGAAAGGATCGCTGTGCCCCGGTTGCCCTGCTGAAGAGTTGAGGACCGAGAAACTGATGGAAGAGGAAAGCGTTCCTGTATGGAAGCAGGACCTTGAGACCAGGACTCGGGACACTCTCAAGCGTTTCCTTGATCCGTCTGCAGTCGAGCTGGAGAATCTGCTGGTGCGGAGAATCATGGAGCTATATAGGAAGGAAGGAGACAAACAGCGCGTGAAGATCATAGAGCGGAGGTCCCCTTGCCGCAAATGTCGTCCGAAAGAACCTGACCCTGAGAAGACACCCCTCGCGAAACGGGTTAGTTTTGACTGTTCATCTCTTTTCAGCCGACGCTCCGAAGCTATTGGGTCACGCTGCTCGTCGGGAGACTCGGAAAATGGTTTGTACGGTTACGTGAGCGTTGTGGCCGACCGACCCGCTCCGAAGAGAAATCCTGGTCTCCGAGAAGTGCCTGACTCTATGGCGGACACCTCGACCGAAGATGACGACTTTGTGGTCCCGAACGGCAAGCGTGTGATTGGATCTGTTGGCGGAGTAGAAGCGTTATCGTGGGGTTTCATAGAAGACACTCCTGCGGAACTACTAATCGACTCGGGAGCAGTAGCGTGTCTGGTGCACAGCCGCGTATTAGCTCGCCTAGGCCTAAGTCACGCTCCAAGGATGCCCTATGTTGGAAGCCTGAAGGGAGTGTCCGGATCCGTTATTTCCATCAGAGGTGTCATTGACCTGCCGGTGACGCTAGGGTCCGTCGAGAGAAGAATTCCGTTCGCAGTCGTCGATACTCTACACGTGGATGCTATCCTAGGGACTAACGCTCTACGGGAATTCAGAGCCGTGGTAGATCTGGACGCTAACACTGTGACGCTGAAGGACACTGGAGAGGTGTTCCCGATCGGTTCTCCTCGCGTCGAAGAATGCTACTTGTCTCGAATCACTTCTAATGTTCGTGTCTACCGTGGAGCGCAAGCTCTTGTAGTCGCTGACGTCCAGGGTGAGGTCGAAGACGGTACGACCGTTCTCGTCAAGGGTCTCGCGACTCTGGATAATACTGTCAAGATCGCTCGCTCACTGTGTACAGTCTGCAAGGGTCGAGTGATTGTAGAAGTGTGCAACCCTACGGAGGAAGACGTGGTTATTAAAAGGGGAACGCTGTTGGCCTCTTTAACAGTAGTCCCGGAGTCGGCCTTCTCGCTGGGAACTTCGACTATCAAGCGCGGTTCGAACAGTCTGGCGAAGTCGATCCCTCAGCTACCGCAGCCACCCTCGTACGATATCCCCAGAGAGCCTGCTGACTGGATCCTCTCTGTCAAAGGTACCGCGAACGCGAGGTCTGAGAACACCGAAACGCCTCCGCCTGACCAGGACCGTGGCCCCGCGGAAAAGTTGGAAGTCGACTTGGAGAGCTCTAAGCTCGGAGACGAACAGAAAGAACTGTTCCGCGAAGTTTTGCAACCGTTCAAGGACATGTTCGTTGAGACCTCTATGCGTCCTGACCGTACTGATTTGCTGGAATTCTCGATCGACACGGGCGACCACGCGCCGATTAAACAACCTCCTTACCGAGTGTCCAAGGCCGAGGGCGACGTCATGGAATCTGAGATCCAAGAATACTTGAGTCAGAACCTCATACGACCGTCTACCAGTCCGTGGGCCAGCCCAGTTCTGATGATCCGCAAGCCTGACGGAGGGATACGGTTCTGTATTGACTACCGAAGGTTGAACGCTGTCACCATCAAGGACTGTTACCCCATGCCCCTTATAGACGATATCCTGGACGTTTTAGGGAACGCCAAACTGTTCTCAACTATGGATATTGCCTCTGGATATTGGAACGTCCCTATGGCTGCTGATAGTGTGGAGAAAACAGCTTTCACTTGTAAGTACGGTCTGTTCGAATGGCTGGTGATGCCCTTCGGACTGTGCAATGCTGTTCCGGCCTTCGAGCGCCTGATGGAGACGGTTCTGGTGGATTTCAAGTGGAGAACATGTCTGGTGTACCTCGATGACTGTGTAGTTTTCAGCGAAGACTTTCCTACTCACTTCGTATGGCTAAAGCAAGTACTGGAACGATTCCGATCAGCTGGATTCAAGCTCAAGATGAAGAAGTGCAAGTGGGCCCGGGACCTAGTGGCGTTCCTGGGACACATCGTAATCTGCCGTCGAGCATCCTGCCCAACTCTGAAAAGG
>NW_003303607.1:206996-208822 GCF_000142945.1 Phytophthora infestans T30-4
TAATCCCGTCAGTGACGAGGGTTCGGCGTGGACGGCCTCAGCGATTGGCGATTGACCAACGTGTCCGACCGAACTGTGTACCTACCTGCACACGACTCGATCGCGATGTGGATACCAGATGGGGATTTGCCGCGAGGTGACGGCTATGTGTGTCTGGAGTCCAAGAAGTACCAAGACTGGCAGGTGTTGGCCTATGAAGGTTGTAGAGACCGCGAGCACTTTTAGTGTGAATGTGAAATCTACGAACAATGGCTTGCGACTCAGCCTTCGGCAGTTGATCGACCGGACTATACGGTGACGTTCGTGGAAGTGATGGTGAGCGAAGTGATCTCCCGCCATGGTGTTCCTGAGCGGCTGCTCAGTGACCAAGGTTCCAACTTCATCTCGGGATTGGCTCGCTCTTTCTACGAGACTCTCGGAATCAAGAAGCTGTTTGGCGCTGCCTATCATCCTCAGACGCAAGGACTGGTAGAGCGTTTTAATGGTACGCTCTTGGGAATGTTACGAATGTACGTCAACGAGTCGCAGACCGACTGGGATTTGTACTTGCCACGGGTACTTTTTGCTTACCGTACTTCCTATCATGAGGCGTTGAGGGATTCGCCCTTCTTCATTCTCTATGGTAGAGACCCAGTATTGCCTCTGGATCTAGCGTTCTTCAATACGAACAACGAGTGGAAGAGCAACGAGGTCGCTAGCTATCGTCGGAAACTGTTCTTGTCTTTCCGTGACACTAGACGCATGGTCGAACGCCAACTTCTGAAAGCTCAAGGTCGGCACGAACAACGTTTGGGCAGTCAAGTGTCAGTGAAGTTCGCAGAAGGCGACCCGGTGTGGGTGTACCAGTATTTCAGGGCTCGACGTGGCGAACGAACGACCAAGAAGCTATCCTTCTCGTGGCATGGTCCCTATCGTGTGGTGGGAACAGTGGGTGAAAACGCTTATCGTATAGCCATTCCTACCCATCCGAACCGAGTGGTGACCATCAATGTCAACCGCTTGAAGCGTTTCCGTGGACGCTGGAGTAGACCGTTCCCGTCTGAAGTGCCGGAGGGAGTACTGACCAACCCCAGCTTTGATGACGACGGTCCTTTGACCGAAGATGATCTCCCTTCCACTAGTTACGCGGAAAGACTGCTCATTGGTGGTGAGGAGACGGCTTTGACAGGTGTACCTTGCCCAGTGATAGACATCGTTGCGAGACGCAAGAAAAATCGAGAGGAACAGTTCCTAGTGTTATTGGCGACTTACGAGACTTTATGGAGACCAAGAAATAATCTACTGCCTACTTACGCCGCGCTGATTAAAGCGTTCGAAGACACGAGAAGGAAGGAGGCTGGGCTTCCGGAACTTCGCCGCAGCGCGCGCCTGGAAGAAGCTAACGCCGCTGTGGACGAAGATGAACTACTCTTCTAAAGAGTAGTGGAGTGAGATTGGTCTTTCGAGTCACGGTGGACTCTAAAGTCAGTCTTGATGGGGAGTGTGCAGTGAAACACTTCCTACTTTTACTTTGCATATTTCTGGATATTACGAAACGGTTTCAAGCCTCATGCATTACGAAGAGAGACCAACAAGTCATCGGACGCGAGATGAACTCTACAAGGGGCTTGTTGAAAGAAAAACAAAACGAAAAATTAGTTATGAAACGACACTACTTCTCCTACCCGCTTCTAATTGGGACGGTCTGGATCTCTACGGGCGTGGGAAAGGAACGCTGGTCAGCGTGACTACGCTGACTTCTTCGACGGTGGCGACTTGGACGACGAACGGTCCGGAGACACTGTAGCCTTCTTAGGCGAAGGTGAATGCGACTCGGCACGCTCCTC
>NW_003303607.1:224907-228210 GCF_000142945.1 Phytophthora infestans T30-4
GGGCATGTTGTACTCGACGAAGCGACGGTTGCATGGAGAAGGTGACCATGAACTCTGCTGCCAACAAGGACTAAGTGCAAGAACTTAGTCGTGGAGCTGAATAAACATATCAAGAAAGGTAACATGATTGTGTTTCATGATGAAACTAGCTTTAATTTGTACCTGTCTCGGAATGAGGGCTGGGCTCGAGTTGGAGAACGTGCTGTTGTCCAGCTGCCGCCTTCCAAAGGCGAGAACCTCCACATCCAAGGAGGAGTTTCAAGTGGCTCTGGTCTGGTTCTGCTAAAACCCATGAGGGGTCCGTGAAGAAGGCTGAGACGACTTTAAACACTACCACGTAGGTACCATGCGCGCATGTAGTGCGGTGTCCGGGTGCAGCTACCGCAAAGCTACTTTGATAAAAAAAATCATATTAATATGTCTCTACTTTGGAAAGTGTGTGGAAAATAACTTCGAAGAGCTCTTACAAAATGCGGTCTGTGAAGCCTACATTGATAATAATAAATATCTCTATTTGAGAAGTGTGCAGAGCTCTTAGAAAATAAAGTGGTTACTGTCCCCGATTTGCAATACATACGACAGGTTTTGCGTAGCTAAATGTAAGAAATCAATCATCAACGCAGCTCGCCCGGTTGTTTGCATCCAATCAATGTGTTTCATGCGCGGCAGAACTGTTTACTTTACGTTCAATCGCGAGGGCGATAGACGGTCTGATCGTGCGACAGATCCAGTCAGTGTCGCAGGTCACCGGTATTGCCCAATCAGGGCGCGATTTATTTGTATCCGCTTTTTGGCTATAATTGTAATTTTGGCATAGTTTAGTCCGGGTCAGAAAGAAAGGTGCGGTCCGTAAGAAGGGACGTAAGTGTATTAGACAGGCCGAGTGTACCCATGCGAAAAGGCAGGAAAAAGCAGAAAGATAGGAAACCGACGGACTTATTGACAGACGGACGGACAGGCTGCAAGGTTAGAAGCGGGGAGATGTACTGCTATATTATTACCGGTAATACATATAATTGTATAAGAAGGTTGCCCATCACACTGCTGGAAGATCGTTGCACGGTGCTGAATCGTCGATCCCAGAATTCATGTATTCTGTATTGCCGTCGCTAATGGTGGTCGATGCATCGGATTAGCGCACACATGGGCACAACCACTCTGGTATAGTTAATATATACCAAGGTGATGTCATCACCAGCACTGATGCTGGCTTATGTGATGACAGACGCTCTACGGTTAAATCTGGCGACTCATGTGAACTTTGCCAAGTGTAGAAGCAGAAGCTGCCCTTAAAGGGAGTCCCAAGGACAGTACCAGGCGTACAGTACCGTACATGTACTTTGAAGTACTATTAATAGTCAACCATTTAACCAATGCAATCGCCGCCCAGAACCTGGCGTCAGGTTTCCGTCAAATAGTGCAGCTCTGCCTCAGAGCCCCTGAGGATCAGGCTGAGCCTCAGACTCTATCTCTTGGAAATTCCGAGTCGGATTGCAAAGTACAGTGTCGCGGTGATCCTCCGTAGGTCGGGGTCGTGTATCTAGCAGGCCGACGTAGGAGCTTAGGATAATCACGTAAATGTAAAGCTGTTGTTATATCCTTGGGCATTTCTCTTGTAAGAAAGAAAACCACGACTGAGCTTCTACCTAAAGCTCCGAACTGAGCTCTAAGCTGTTTACCTTTCCGTAAACCACTACCACGTGGAAATCCAGCGTAAATTCCCATCCTTGTCTACGGCCAGACGTTCCACGCTAAGCTTGGAACGCTGTCGATTGTGTCGGAGGGCACCGTTACTTAGACGTGGCCTGCGACTTCTGCAGCAAGCAGATCTTTCGGACACAGTCCGGGCGAATGGCGAGTCCACCTTCTAGCTGTGAACTGCGATAATTCGCCCCGACTACCGCTCGGTGTCCTCGCCGAGCTTCCTTGCCCGACACAGATTTCACGGTACTGCCAGCGATATTAGTCGGACCGCCCTCCGGAGGCGTTCCAATCTGAGCAGGACTCGCGTTCTCGACCTGGGAAGGCGTTCCTTGACTCTTTACTCATCGCAATCGTTCCACGCTGACACGCTCTCGCTCTTCGCGTCGCCCTGCGAGCCCCTTCCAGCCTTGCTTGGCCCTCACTCTTGGTCCTCGCTCCATATCAACACGAAGCCCCCGGTAGTTGGGAATCAAATGGCTGTAACCGCCGGCCATCAACAGAGAGGCGTTCCAGTAGCAGCACCACGTAGAAAACGCCATGAAAACGTCCACAATTAGCACTACCAGGCCACGCCCATCAAGCCATGGCGCACCCCTTCGGTACCTTCATACACCAGCCGCGATACGTACATAATGATAGACAGCAACAGCGTCGTCAACTGATATCCACCTACCATGATGTCACCCACTCTGTCAGCAACAACAACGTAGCCTCCCTTGTTGCACGAGCGTATTGCCCAGTAGTCGTCCACAGTAGCCACACCGCTTCAGGCAAGAATAGACACTAGGAATGATGGAACGCCTCGCACCACTTCAAGCAGAGGGGCCCCACGATCCCAGAGCGTACCTCGTAGTCCCTTAGCACAACCATCGGTATTAAGAAAGCCAGAGTCAATAGGGAAGTCGCGATCTCGGAGAGAGGCAAGGCGAGAGCGAGCGCATCGCGGGCAGGTCCAACGAACCGACCGCCACTCGTGTAAAAGACGACGTGGACCGCTTGAATGTTATGCCATAGGCCCGCCAAAAACGCTCACGAGACGTTACGCAACGGCGTGGTTACCACCCGCATTACGACGCCAAGCACAGAACTACCCACAAGTCTCCATTCGACGCCATCCTCAGTCGCCATTAACGGAGCCGTCACCTCCAGCCATGCAGCCCAGTTGTTCATCTGTCCTGACGATCTTCAAGTGGTCACCCCCATTCTCTGAAAGGGCGGCCGTTCCTTCCAGGGTCACTTTCCATCAGACCGTTCCTTTCTCGACGCCACTTCCTAGGGACGCAACCCGAATGAACTCCGGAGTCAGCCATTAAGCTGAAACCTCACTCCTGAGACATCCCAATTCCCAATCTCCTTTCTCGACAGCATCTCTCTTTCTCGCCGTGTCGTCGCGGTTGAGCGGAAGAATGTCCGTCAGTTCCTCGACGTGACCCTCGAGCAGGACGATCTTGGTACACCTGGTAGTGACGCCCGGGCTCCCAACGAGGCGTTCCTCGGAGACTTGATCGTGCGTCTCGGTGGTAACTCGCAGTCGTCGGACCTGGAGCACTTACAGTAGTTGGCACAGGACGTCCTCGACGGAGATGCGAAGGCCACTTT
>NW_003303607.1:246478-249076 GCF_000142945.1 Phytophthora infestans T30-4
AAGGACACCGCACCATCCCGCCGTTACGCTATGAGGTCGTGTACAGGTTAAAACAGGACTTTCCTGAGCTGTCCTTCACGCTCTACACACCAGTGAATATTAGCGAATCACGACCAGTGCTATGAGCCAATCACCGCCCTATATATCTTTTCTTTACAGCAAAGATCCTTCTTCATACAGTAAAAACTGAACTCTGAAGCCCTCCTTCCCCTCCCTCAACGAAAGATGCCCACGACGACCAAATGGACGACTGTCTGCAGCGACATGGCTCGCGAGGATTCTCAGCTGCTTATGGGAGACATGAAGGCGTTCATTATTGTAAAGAGTCAGCTGGTTCCGTGTGTGGTGTGTGCACTGACCAAGCCACACAAGATGCGGTACCAACTACTTAGGTGTTCCTCGGAAACATGCAGCGCAGCCACGCCATATGACGCGTGTCGGTGGAAGGGAAAGGTGCTCACATGCCAAAGCCTTAACCGCGTCACCATAATGGAGACTGGTGCTCACGAGACGCTGGTGAAGGGCCCTCAAAAAACCAAGATGACCCCCCCCCCCGTCTCAAGGACTACGGTCGTGAAATGGCTACGCAAGGGTTGAAGCCCGCTCGGATTCGCAATGGACTGGCTCGGCGATTTGGGTTGACGGAGACAGAGATGCCAACGCTACGTCAAGTGCAGTGCTTTGTCAGCAGCTACTCGAAGAAACACCTGCACCGCATGACGATATGAGAATCTGGCAATGACATGCTAGCCGAGTTCACCAGATCTTTTCTCATGAGCGAGCCAGCAACAATGGAAGGTCGGGAAACCTTTGTGGAAGAACACAAAGCTCTGTTAAGAGGGCTGCGCCCTAACCTATTTTTTTTTTTTTTAAACCGGGGGGGGGGCCCCCCCTCTCTCCACACATAGGGAAAAAAAGAGAGAGGGGTTTTTTTCCTTTTTCTCCCCCGTGAAAAATTATTTTTGGGAGACAGAGTTGTCTCTCTCTCCCCCTTGGGGGATTTTTTTTTTTTACACAAAAATTTTGTGTCGGTTGGCCCATTTTTTCTTTACGTCGCAACGCTTGAAGGACATTTACGTGACGGTGCTGACTGAACTGCGCAGGATTTTTACTTCAGTGTCGGGTGGGCGTCAACTGGTGGTCAAGTTCGTCATGGCCGATGCTGAAGCTGCTCAACGAACGCAGTGGTACGCGTCTTTGGTGCGGATTGCGAATTCGTGTACTTGATGTGCTTTTATCACGTGATGGCCAAGGTTCACGAAAAACTCAAGAGTGTTCCGGACCGCTTAAGCGAGCAGGTGATGGCGGACATTTAAAATCTTCATTTCGCGACGACCTCAGCTGTCTATGACGAACAAGTGAAACAAGTGCTGACGAAATGGTCAGGTGACGAACACTTGGTTGGCTTTCAAGACTATTTCGAGCGCACATGGGTTACAAGCGCATTTTGGCGATGGCAGTGTTTTCATACGCCGAGTGGATTTGCCACAACGAACAACCCGGTCGAACAGTTCAACAGGCTGATAAAGCGTGACTACACTCTCCGAGCGAAGCACAAGATCGGAACATTGGTCCAGCTGCTCGCGGATTGCTGTCAGCATCAATCCTTCACCCCCAAGGTATTCAAGGAATTGTCTGAGCTAACACAACAGCTCAAAGCTCGAGTAACAGATTTCCGGGGCCGAGATCTCCTTCTCGACAGGACTCCTGGACGGTCGAGCATTGAGTTCTTACTGGTTTCCCCGAACCCGAATGAGGCTCGTGTATTGTCGCGCGGCTGTTCTCGCGTTTATCTACCTGAGTTGGGGCGTAGTCGAGAAACAGTCCCTGTATCAGCTCAGATGGGCGCCAATTACGCTCGCATGGAGATGGAGGGTCAGCCGGATGGTGGCTGGAGCGTCGACGTTACTGCGATGACATGTGGGTGCAAGTATTACTTCAAGTTCGCAATTTGCATTCACCTTCTGTTTGCTCTTCAAGTTAAGAGCTACACCGGTTTGGATGGAAAGAGAACCCTCGTGAACCGCACGGTAGCGAGGAAGCGCCGCCGCACCCCGCAAGCAACTCTCCATATTAGCGGCGCGAGTACTCAAGTTCCTGCTGGTCGTCCTCGGACAAACGGTCACGCACTTAGCATGGACTAACGCTTAGATAGTGTTGCATCGATGAAAACACTTTGTTCCGTCGAAAAACGCAAATTTGAATATGTTGAGCTAGCTTTCTTGCAAAACGATTGTTTTTCTTGTGAAACTTCTATTCATTCACTTCTCTTCATTCATCAGAACGCACTAAAATAGAACAACTATCTTAAAATTATAAATAGATGCACGAAACAAAAGTATAAATATCTATCTATCTATCTGAGCTCCGATGTCGACGTACATTTTTGTTTCTTTGTTTCTTGTGTTTAATGCTCACTAACGAGCGAGTGTAGTAGGGTTGCATCGACTCTAGTCCTCGTCGAGGGCCGGAGCCTCGCCAATCTCGCTCTTGACGTACTTGTACTTGCCAGAAGAACGGAAAATATCCTTCTTGGGACCGGACACGGGGGCGGACGGAAGCGTAGCGGGAGCCAGGCCAAGCGTCTCCTCCTTGAAA
>NW_003303608.1:0-2665 GCF_000142945.1 Phytophthora infestans T30-4
CGGGATCAACGTTAGGATTTGACAATTGGCACACTCGCATGGCTTTGACAACGTATGGGACGCCGACAAAATGAAGAGAATGGCGGAACACATTTTAACATCAGAAGTCAAGACTGGGACAATGACGAACACCGCGGTTTCAGCTGGGGTGCCCATGATGACCTCAGCTTCCGACTTTTAGGAGATTTTCTACTCGAAAATAGACCAAAACAGGTCGAAAGGGCCAGACAAGGAGAGCCCAAAGTGCCCATGTTCGTCACGCATTACACCATTTCGAGTCATGAGCCTTATGACTCACTGCCCAAGTGGTACGAAGAGTCCGAGAAACCAGACTTTTCGGCCATGTACGAAGGTGAACAGCACGCAGACAGGGTCAAAAGGTACATGAACGCGCGGTATTTTACCGATACGGAACTCGGCAAGTTCATGGACCGCATGCACAACGAGGGATTCCTCCACGACACCATCGTTGTCATCTTTGGAGACCACGGACAGGCACCCGAGGTTGACAAGTTTAACGTGCACGAAGAGTCTGCGACGCGCGTACCTGCCGCTATCATTGCTGAAGGGCGATTGGGTAATGCTGTGGGGCTTGTGCTTAATGACGTAGCCGAGCAGTACGATCTTCTAAATACTCTCGCAGACATTACTGGGTTACCGAAGGGAGGATTCCAGCAAAATGGCGTCGGTCGGTCACTGAAGCGTAAAGCTTCTTCCAAAAAGCATGTCGTGTATAGTAACGACCCGCTGCGCAAGATGGCGATTGTACGAGGCCACGAGCGTCTTCGTTATGACGAAATTACAGACTCAATGATGCTGCACGACACGGAAACGGACTTCCACATGACAACGGATCTGTTACCGCTCCTTAAACCAGAAGAGCGTGCTGAGTGGGAAGCTTTGCGAGAGGATGGACGTCGCATTACCGCATACTTCAAGAAGCGGTGGGACGAGAACTGTCTCCTCGCAGTCCAGTGCGAGACCCTTAGTTGACACTGTCAACTTGACAGTTGACCTTACCGGCAAACCGGTAGCTGACATGGGTTTGAACGCTTCGGTCTTATAAGTAATTGGGTGGGATCGTCTCGTCGATGAAGAAGACGAAGCGGCACGTATGCAGACAGCGTTCTGGTCTGCAGTGCTCAAAGAGAAACGATGACGATACGCAGGAGTCCATCTCGGCGTACGAGCGAGAGGAAGCGCAGAGTCGTATGTGGAAATTGGTTGCCTAGAATTTTTAAATGGAAGATCGCCTGAACTGCAATAGTAAAAAAACACATGCGGATGGGTCTATTGACACTAGTTAAAAAAAATTCTATCAATATCGATCAAGCAGAGGTGCAAGTGCAACACGTTACATATGATACTATTGTGTACACCGCCATGCGGGCCGTAGTGGAGTGTCTGCGCTCGATCCCAAAGCGCTTAACCCCGTCAGCTTGGTTAGCTCCGAAAAGGTACGTATACGGAACTGATCAGATTCTAGATCAGATATTTATCTTACTGGAGATCTGACATGGGATCTGAAAATGATTGGTAAGTTCACGCACTTCTTCAGCCTCGAGGCTGCTCGTGCGTTGGTCAGTGGAGAAGATAAATCAAGAGGCAAACGAGGGCGCGTCGGTGGATGCCGAGGTGGAGCCTGCTGAGCCGGCCGAGAACGTCGTTAGCACTGAGTTGCTGTTCGAGCAAGCTCGACAGCAACTCGCAAATGATGTGGGGTCTGTGCCACGACGTGGTGAGCGGACGACATGCTTCTACAAGGGCTATAAGTACTGCAAGGCATGGTCGTCCTCAAGGAAAATTGTGTACAGATGCTCTAAGTTTCGCCAAGGTTGCAGAGAAAAGCTGGAGTTTACTATTGCATCGATGGTGTGACGGGGTCACACAGCACCTTGCGCTAGAGGAAGTTATCTTCCGAGAGTATACAAACTCTCAGTGAACGGCAGTTCACAGGTCCCCTCTTTATTTAAAGAGAGCGAAGTGACCTAAATAAGGTAGATTGTAAACTGAGTATATTTATAGGTAGGTTAAGTTTGAGGTTAATACAAACTATCAGTTACCTATAGAAATGCAATGTCATTTAACCAATGGTTGGTTTTGAATGACCTTGGTACCTTGTACCAAATATCCCGGAGTATGACATGTCATACTCCTGAAGTGTGAAGTGTCACACTTCATGTAACCAGGGTACACTTAGTGCTACGTACCCCGTTACAGATGGCGTATGCTGCTGTAAAGCTGCACACATGCCGCATCGAAGCCATTGCCAACGTCGTCATCAACGTTGAGGACCAGATGAAAGCTCAAGCCGACCTTCTTGCGATTAAGCACGTCGCTTGGCCTGTGCGCCAAGTTTGGGAAGAATTGCGACGCCAGTTCTACTCAGCTGACAATCCCAACGTTGTTCGTGGGTTGTCAGAGCAACAAGCTGTCCGACGAGTACACCGAGCAAGAAGCGCGCATTACTCTAGCAATGTTCACGGCTCTATTGAAATTCTACCGCTTTCATTGGCACTAGACGAGGAGCTTTCCTTTTTCCAGTTTCACTATGCAGCGGGGCTGCCGTAGCTTTAGCGTCAGAGGAAGACGTTCGACTCAAAGAGTCACTAATACTAAGTTCCTTATCCAAAGGACACTTACAGCCCAAGACCAGGGCTCAAAG
>NW_003303608.1:4987-6102 GCF_000142945.1 Phytophthora infestans T30-4
TCAGTCTCAAAGAGACAAAAGTCATCGACTTGCTTCGACCGCAACAGGGCTGACATCAGCTAGCCGCTCGGCTATCCCTCCCCCACCAAGCCCTGAGCCACTGCGTGGCGGCGTCAGTGGGACGCGAGGTTACCCAAGCCGTTCACATAGAACGGAGTGTAGCCTGTCGAGGCGTGCACTGCATTATTTAATGCGAACTTAACGAGTGGGAGCATCTGGCTCCAGCGTTTTGGCGCCTCAGCGCATACGCTTCGGAGGGTATCCTCCACAACGCGATTCACGCGTTCGGTTTGACCATCGGTCTGCGGATGGTCCGCTGTGGACATGTCCAAACGAGTGCCGAGCACTCTGAAGAGGGACGTCCAGAACTTCGCGGTGAAGCGCGGGTCTCGATCCGAGACAATTGCCTCAGGCAAGCCATGTTGGCGAAAGACTCGGTCTAAAAACAGCAAAGCTGAACCTTCACCATCAATGGTGTCCCGGCACTGCCGCTAAATGAGCCATCTTGCTCAATCGGTCAACAAAGACCACTATACCTGTGTTTCCCGCCTTATCCTTGGGAAGGCCAAACACAAAGTCCATACTCATGGACTGCCAGCATCCCTTGGGGACAGGCAAACTCGCCAATGGCGCTGCCGTGCTCGGCGCGGACTTTGTCCGTTGACACGTCTCACACGTGCGTACATAGGTGCCGACCCACTTATACATCTTGGGCCCCCAGTACATCGAGCTCACCGAGCCATAGGTCTTCTCCCGACCTAAGTGCCCGCCCACGGGCGTATCATGAGCCTCATAGAGGATTCGATACTTTAGATCCTCATCATGAGGAACGACTACACGAGGGTTATCCTCAGCGTCGGTGCTGTAGTACAGCAGGCCGCCATCGAGTGAGTATCGATGCAGCCTCGCGCGTAAGCGCCCAGACAATTCCTTGTCAGAGTCTTTAAACTCTCCGCTCCCAAGAGCCCGTAGCAGCGCTACGCACATGTCGTCTTGTGCATACGCTCCGCGTATCAAGTCAGGCACTGACGACGTCACTGTCGTGACATGAGCTAACTCGTAGTCCGGCCTGCGCGAGAGCGCATCGGCCACTACATGAAGCCGCCCCGGCTGTA
>NW_003303608.1:6309-8851 GCF_000142945.1 Phytophthora infestans T30-4
CAGTCCACGATGGCCTTGACTTTGGCAGGATCTGCCCGTAAGCCACGCTTCCCAATGAAGCACCCGAGGAAAGGTATCTCCTCCGCGCCAAAGACGCACTTGTCCAAGTTGGCATACAACTTATTAGTGCGCATGCACTCGAGCACCGCTCGCAAGTGGTCAATGTGGTTATCCACGTCTGACTTTCCGTGCTCGGCACGACTATGGACGAATATATCGTCAAGTACGTTTGAGCGTACGCCCGGTGGGGCCTAAACAACTGCGTCACAAGACGATTGAACGTTGCTGGTGCGTTCGACAGCCCCTGGGGCATCACTAGCCACTCCCAGAGCATACCGCTCGGAGTACTCACCGCTGTCAGCGGAATGTCGCTCGCTCTCATGAGCAATTGGTAGTAGCCATCGACCAAGTCGAGCGCGCTGTACAACGTACAGCCTACCATGTTGTTCTGCAGAACATCCTTGCGAGGAATCGGCGTTTGCGCCGGGATAGTGGCCGCATTTAGCTTGTTAAAAGCATGAACAATGCGCCACTTGCCGTTCGGCTTTCTGAACCAGAAACGTGGGTGTCGAGTGCGGAGACTTACTCTCACGCACCATCCCTGCCTCGTGCTTCGCACGGAAGATGCGTCAATGACGTCACACTGCTCTCTCGGCAAAGTCCATTGCCTTGTTACGCAGTATTTGGTTCCAGGAACCAGGTCAATCTCATGACACACGCCTCGATCCGGAGGCAGGCCCGTCGGTGGGTCTTTTGAGACAGCGTCTCCATACTCCTTCACCACCGGGTAGAAGGGATCCGAAGGATCTTTGAGGATCGCCGATCCACTTCTTGCGCTCAGCGCCTTCTTGGTGTCCTCTAGGACCGCGTCGTCCACGACGGATGAGGAGTTCAACTCCTCCTCAGGTCCCAGCTAGACCACCTCGGCTAGCTCGCCTGCCTTTAAGGCTTCGCCGAACTCGGCAATGGACATCTCGTCCAGCTCTAGCAGAGCATCTGCAGCGGGCAGAGTATCAAGGCTGATATCGCCTTCTACCTCCCCCGTCACTCCGTTCACGAGTGTATACAGCTGTTCACAGCAATCACGTGGAGCATCACCGCTCGTCACGTTGGACACATCGTCCGACGTCGAAGACGTCACAGACGCCCTGCGTCTTCTTCTCCTCTTCCTCCGGGACCGAGCCCGGCCGGATGAGGGCGGTGTGGCGACATCTCCGTCACCACCACCGGGTGCAGCAGCACCATCACTCCTCGAAGAGGATACAGTGTCTCGCAAGACACTCGGCTGAAAGCCAAGAGGTTCTTGACCTTCACACAGTGAGCTAGGTGTCACTTCACCTGCATCTCCTGGGCCACGCCCATGATGCCTCGACTCGCAGTCGACCGCGACCCTCGGGTCACGCAGCGGTAGGTCATCGACCAGATTCATACCACTCAGTGGATTACGCGCCACTCCGCGCTCGTCCTCACCAGGACCCAGCAGTTGGTCATTGACCTGACCTGCACCGCTCCGCGGATAACGTGCCGCACCACGTACGCCCTCAGGGCAAACAGCAACCTCGTTGCTAACAATTCCGGACATACCAATGTCCAGCACTACGGCCGCCTCGGCCTCGTGCTCGCGCCAAAAGCGCTTCTGCTTCCTAGCAGAGGTGGGTTCATGACTCACCAAAGCTCCACTAGGAGCAAGGTGCGACGCACCCAGCGTTTTCGACTTCCAGTCGATCCATGGCTCATGACGTTTCAGCCATGCCATGCCAAGGATGAGGTCATACCTCGCATCCAGGTCTAAGACCAAACAGCGTTCCACGCTATCGAAGTTCTCAAACTTCACTCCAAGGTCGACAGAGACCTTCGACACAGTTACCAGTGTCCCCGTCGCGAGACGGACAGAGATCGTATCTCTCTTTGGCACTTCCAGTGCCTCAGCATACAGATGACTCCCTTTCAGGGTGGAGCGACGGGCGTAGTTGCCCGAGGCTGCCGAGTCAATCAAGACTCTCCATGGCTTTGCAAAGCCCTGCACGTTCGCTTGAACGACCAGCAAGCCCGGCTTGCACACACTCTTCTCGTAAGAGAGCTCAGCTCTCTTCGGGGCTGAGCCCCGTTGCCCTCTACCTCTTCGAGGCACAACAGAACTCAGCTCTTCCCCAGTAGGCCGCCCCGCGCCTACTGGGAGTTGCCGTTTCTCGGCGATGCCCCGGAGGGTTAGCTCGCTGGAGCCTCGCGCTTCTTGCGCAGAGGGCAATAGGCCCTCAAGTGCTTAGTGCTATTGCACACAAAGCATCGGCGGATGCCGGCGCGCTGCTCCGCAGCAAGAAGCTCCGCTTCTTCATCTTCAGCATAGCTGAGGTCCATCGGCTCTGGACCGCTCGAAGAGCTTGCGCTACCAGCGCTCCAACCAGGTCGCGCCGACCTGAAGTTGTGCTCGGCATTCAATGCCACATCCACCGCCACTTCAAAGAGTAGGGTGTACCCGGAACACTTCCGTTCGAGCTGCGCTCACACGAAGTCCCTTCATGACACGGTCACGCTGACCAGT
>NW_003303608.1:9238-39097 GCF_000142945.1 Phytophthora infestans T30-4
CGCTCATCTTCTCTTGGACATGCTCCAAGAGCGCGTTCTCGTAGCGGGAGAACGATTCCAGCCTGGCAGTGACCACCTCTGGACCTTGCGATGCAAGATAAGCCACGCCCTCCGGACCAAGCAAGGACATAAGCTTAGTAAGCGCGTCCTGCTGCGCCGGGGGCAAAATTGCGAACACGGGGTGTTCCATCCTCCCAGAGAATATAGTCAACCGACTTAGGAGCGAAATTGACTAAAAGTGCTACCAAGTGCAGCGGGGCTGCCGTAGCTTTAGCGTCAGAGGAAGACGTTCGACTCAAAGAGTCACTAATACTAAGTTCCTTATCCAAAGGACACTTACAGCCCAAGACCAGGGCTCAAAGTTAACACCTTAACTTTTATGCTTCAAAACCAGAAGTGTGTTATTTACAATTATTGCGGCCAAGCCGCCTAGGGGTAAATGTATCTGTTTAACTATCTAGCATAGTTAAACCTAATCAAATGCATAACGTGTGGCTTTCGGCCAACGTACTCAGAGACCTTGTTAACTCTCCAACTTATGTACTGAGAGTTTGTTAACTCTCCGGGTACTTCGTACCCCTGTGTGTTCCACACCATGTAACCCCGTTACACACTACGTCACCATTAGCCGCAACGATTTGAACAAGCCTTCCCGCTTGCTTGGGTGGGCGCATCCATCTCTGGTCGCGCTACTACGCTATCATGGTACCACGTTGTTTGTGGATGGCACTTTTCGGTGTTTCCCGCAGGGTTACGCACAGTGCGTTGTGTTCATGGTCCACGACCGAGCCTCTGAATCTTGTGTGTTGGTTGTGTCGTGCCGGTGACCTACATTCCGAGCACCAGCGTACGGAGAGCCTACTGGGATATGATCATTTATCGTACAATCAACGGGCCCAGCAACTCGGAACCGGGTCAGAAATGTTTGTGACTTCAGAGACGCCACTGGTTGGACGCACTACAAAACTGTGTTTGTAGTGCGTCCCAACAGTGGCGCAATTGTGTTGGGGTGCTTGTTTCATCTGAAACAAGCACTCCGACGGGCTATGAAGCGCTGTGCTATTCCGGAGGAAGAGTGTCTGATTGCAATGACACGTGGTGTCCTTGACACCCTGACGGTGATTGATCCTGCTCACATCGAGCGAGGTATTAAGTGGGTAAAGCGTGAGATCAAGTTGCGCTGTGCTCAAGCTGGCGTGACCTACTCTACTGAAAAATGGGCCGATTTTTGGGGGTATTTCAACCGCACTTGGCTGGAGCAGTATACCATCGATGTCTGGAACGTATTCGGCATGAACAACGAGTTGGTCGCACGAACGAATAATCCCCTGGAGAGGTTTAACAGGGAGCTTAATACACGTTTCCCGACCCCGCATCCTTCAATGGCGACATTTGTGACGGTGATCAAGGCTATATCAGCTGAGTACGTACGCCGCGTTGCTGATGTTGCTCGTAGGAGAGCCCGCCGTGTTCCTCGCGATGTCATTCAGCTACCACAGGTTGTGGACATTCCCTCTGATGTTGACAGCGACGTGGATCCTCCACTGAAGGAACCGGAGGCAGTTGCTACACCCGCAGCGGACGGTAGTACACTCACTAGTGCTACGTTGTAGATATTTTCGTGTAGCAACCAGAAGACCTCGGTAAATGCTTCATCTTCGCCCTTTAAAAGTGTTGTTCTTTGGTTTCAGTCTGCTCATAATTCAGGCCACAAATCCTGATCTTTAATCCGATCAGTTCCGCATACGTACCATTTGGGAATCTACCGTCAGCTTCGAGAAGTTGCTTGGCTTGCATGGCAGACATGGTTGCGCAGGCTGTGCCACGTATTGCAATCATTATTGCAAGATCGGTGAGTGTTGTTGTTCTTACTGCTACGTGACGGCTTTTTTCCAATACATAGTGCATATTGCTATCTTCTTTGCAATGCCCTCTCGTACCCATTACTGCCTAAATCACTTGCGGGAATTTCTGAGTTAGCATGCAGCCGCCAGTCTACCCATGATGTCGCGATTGTAATGCGTTATTGATGATTGGTTTAACTAGAATTTGGTTGCTTTACGAATTCTACACGCAGGTCAGTACTTCATATTATGAAGTACCGGCGTATTAATAGACCTCGAATTCTACACGCAGGTCAGCACTTCATAATATGAAGTAATATGAAGTACTGACCTGCGTGTAGAATTCAAGGTCTTCTATTTGGGCCGGTTTCACTAATATTGAAGGTAGTTGGTTTGGTGTGAGGACTTCAGTACTAATTGCAGTATCGTGCGTTCCAGCAATATGTATTGCAGTATTGTAAATGCTTGGAGAATGGCTTTGCAAGTAGTATTGATCATTGAATTTTTACTCACCACTGGATTAACCCCTCCATTACCAGAAATCCCCTGCAGAAACCGCCTATTTACGTCGTAACTTACGACTTCATTTATATATTGATTTCACTATGGACGTGCTCTGCCCACGTCAGGATTCATAGGAATGGGTGTATAAATTTTCGACGGATTCCGGATTCGAAGTTATCAGTGTTACGACTTACCAAGTACACTAGCGGTCTCAAGACCCATAACTTACGACTTTGTGAGCTAGAAAAACAATTTATGTAGCAACAGCTGATGATATACCAGCTGATCGGAACGCAAAATACCAAGTTATATCATACCGTCGCTTCCGTTTCTTCTCCTTCGCCGGCGTGTAGACGCTCAGAATCAGCCTCATTGCCCAAGCTCACGGCGAGTGGGATTTCTAGAGCTAACCTTACCTACACGACGGCGCTTGCCCAGACGCTCAGGAATTGAAGCCCCACTCTCAAAATCTTCATGCCACATTTGGTAGCAAGTCTTGGGCAAACCAGCGTAGGAACGACGTGCATTTGGGGAAAGGAAGCACTTTGCGTCGGGCTGAGAGCAGTCCTCGCAATAATAAGTAGTCTGGAACGACTTCTTGCGTTCGCCTCTGAGCAGCGCACAGACCTTGCATGCTCTTTGGCGGCGCTTTTAAAAACTCGACACCGTCACCCAGTCATCAACATTGAGATGAGTGTGACCTTCTTGCCGACGGCGCTTTCGTGAGCGCGATGCTGGGGAGGGCGTTTGGGCTACCAGCTCGGCGAAGCCTTCGGGATTCAGTTGAAGTAGTTGTTTGTGAAGTGTAAGATACCAGTGTCCGCAATACTTTGGAGCGCGCCGTTTGATCATGCACGTCTGCTTGTAGGTTATGTAGGCGTTTACTAACGCCAAGTCCAAAAAGCCCATAAACAGCGACTTATAGTATTTCGCAACCGAAACGCTGCCTGAGTCGAGTATGACTGGAGGCGGAGATGGTCGTGCACATCAACCCCGCCCATCCTCTGGTATTCGCTTACAAGCTTTGGCCATTTGATTGTAGACGACCCCACTCCTTTGATATTTCGATGAATAGAATCTTCAGCCATTACCGGGCCCGTGGAAAGGTAGTGTACGGGCTTGCGGTCCCACCATTGGCAAGCAAGCATGGTGGGAACCGCAGTAGCACGCGAAAAAGAGAATGTTCCACGCTCAATCCGACGAGGACGAATATTGCGACGTTCGACAATGCGCTTATTATACCCCACACGGTCGATCTGGATCGTTCCCAATACGTAGACGCTCATTGTGAGAAGCTGGATAGCCAACGCTACCGATGTATAAAATCGGTCCATGACGACAATGCGGAACCCCTGTGGACGTTCGCCAAGAACAATCTTCATATTGCGGACCACCGCTGCAGCTCCGGTCTTGTTGTTAAATGCTTCTTGATCCGTATCACCCGCTTCTCGTTTGCCCACATACACTTCAACTCTAAAATGGGAAGTTACGACGTTACGTACACAAACGTTTTTAGCATGGCGTAAGTTACGACTTTGAATACGTAGTACAGCTCCCCGGTGACAATAGGTGGTGATAGAGTCGCAGACCATAAATAACTCGACCCGTATCGACGGGGTTTGTCCGGCATGAACATTCGAGTAGTATTACGTTTAGAAGTTGCTGGAAGTACACCTTCGTCAAAGGAGGACTTACTTGGAAGCGACCAACCGGGAAGAAAGCGCGCCTGTAGAACGTCCACAACAGGCCATAGCTTCCACAACTTGTCTCGTGCCTGTGGCGCCATGTTGTTGACTAAGTGCATGTCTCTCAATATTGAAGTACATCGATTGCGAGCCATAAACCTTCCGAAATTTCCAGCAAAAAACGCCCCATCCCCCGTCATTCCCCAGTGCTGTGAGAGCTGACAATCATCGGGTTCAATATCCTCGCGACCAGTAGCCCGATAACGTGTAAAATTTCGTGCGCTTCATACATGGGCTCTGCTCGCAAGCGACGAATAATTTGCTTCAGGCTCTCTGGTGTTGGTACACCACGTTTCTGCTGGTTCGGCTTTATTCGTTTAGCTCTTGTATGCACAGTCTGGTTCTTGTAGCGATTGGTCTCGTTCGCTACACGAATCCACCAAGATTTGGGCACGAAATAGTAAAGTAGCAGCATCGGAGAGTCTGCTAGATATTGTAGCTCACGGACTGGTGACGCCACATCGCACGACAACCCAGGGTACTCTGATCGGCCACTCTCGAACTCAGATGGCGGTGCACTCCACTCCATCTCACGAAGGACCTCCATATTTATAACGTCCAGGGCCAAGTGGCCGCCCAAGGTCTGAATAAAGGCAGCGTCCATACCAACTGCTACTTCCTCAGAATCATCAGAACTGCTCGGATACTCCCTCCGCGTGATAGCTTCTTCGCCGCTGCTGTCACTCTCGTCACTCCCATCTGATTCAACAGACTCATACCCTTCAGACAGTTCATCAGCCGCTAACACGTTCACGTCACTTGCGGCGACGACGACTCGGTCATCGACTCAACGCTCTCGCGATCCTCCACACTGAGTCCACCTTCTCCGTCTACGCTCGGGATGTCGCCCCCGGTATCGTTACTAGCGTCGCCGACTGAGACCCTGCTAGCAGCGGCTATATCATTGACCGGGGCGGCTGTCTCCTCGATGTCGGATTCGCTGCTCGAGCCGAACGTGTCCTCAATCGTGTTCGCCGATAGCATGATGGACGTGTTGATTTGGGATGCCGTCACCGTCTCGTCAGCTGCAATATCTCCGTCGACCACACTCCCTCCGTCGGCCTCCGTACCGCTGTCATCACTGCTATCCACTGAGAGCCCGGCCTCAATCACGAAGGTTACTACATCGCATTCACCTGCGTAGACATTAGTAGTGATACTGCCCGATAAAATAAAGGACTCTAGACGTACCAACGAATGACTGTCCGCTGGGGGAGGAGTATCTTCACTTGTTTGAGAGCCCTGAAGGGCACTTAGACGTGCAGCCCGCTGCCCGGAGCTGCCGCCAAAGGTGCGTGAAGTCAACGGTCCGCACAGCGTCAGCGACCGCTGTCTCTCTGTTAGCCGCGCTTAACCGGATTCTTGCCATGCTGGCCACTGACCTGAGCTGAGGACTCATCACATGAGAGCGATCTGCAGCGCACACACCCTTTCTTTATCCGGATCAAATTTGACCTCTCCCAGCTTATATTTTTTCTTATAGATTTTAACTTGCTATCAGTAAGGTGTCCGTTTTTTTCGAGCCATTTGCTGTTTAAGCCTCCTTCTACGTCGTAACTTACGACTTTCGCCCTTCACAAAGTCGTAAGTTACGACGTTGGTAACGGAGGGGTTAAGGTGACGCGTGCAGATTGTAAAAAAATTTTAAAGCTGTGAGATACGCTTAATAACCTTACGACATACTTGTGGAAGGCTTGTGCGCCATTGAAATTTTCCAAATCTCATTTTTTTTCCGAGGCCATTGCTTGAACTGCACATTCTGCAAGGTGTCAATCGTCTTTCTCTCCGAGATAACAGCGAGCTCGTCATTGTACTGGCTAAAATTAAAAAAAGAAGTTTTTTTGTTACATTTCAGCACATATTGTGCGGAGTTACCGCTAACACAAAAAGTAATTATGCTTAATCTGGAAATAATACAATTTTACGATCTACGGTGAGTGTTTTTGTTACTTATTCTAGAATTAAACTTCTGCGTTACCAACGTCGTAATTTAAGACTTTGCGAAGGACGAAAGACGTAGCTTACGACGTACAGTGCAGCTGGAAGCTTCAAACAGGAAATGGCTCGAAAAAGGTGGA
Organism: Phytophthora infestans T30-4; assembly: GCF_000142945.1. Lineage (NCBI taxonomy): Eukaryota > Oomycota > Peronosporomycetes > Peronosporales > Peronosporaceae > Phytophthora > Phytophthora infestans. The sequence goes on from NW_003303608.1 coordinate 15,410, forward strand.
CACGTTACTTTAATCAAGTCTCAATTGGCTGTATAAATTAAAGGATGAAGGAGGTAAAACTGGCAAATGCTAGGAAAAAGTAGGGCAGGGGTTGATGTGCAGCACTGAACTGTTCACAAGCGGTTGCTTGGATGAGTTGCCATTAGCACCCACTCGCAGTAGTGTCTTATTCCAGAATTTGCCAGAATGGCAAGAGCTCGATCCAGCTCTAGGCCAAAGCAGTCAACGCTTGCCAGCACGATGAACGTGCGCGCCGCCGACTTCATGCATCATCAGATACGCTCGGTTAAATGAACGTAAAAACGGCCTTTGGGTCGAATCGCAAATGCTTGGACGTATTAGACGCCGACAGGAGAGTCGTACGCCTTGTCTCGGATCCTGTTGCATCTAGGTTCACTGGTGAGTGACGCATGTGTGAATGGGGGCTTTATGTATCTTATGACTTGACATTTATAGGGAAGGATGTCGTTGTTGCGTATACCATTGATACGGGTTTCATAGTCGACGAGAGTGCCGAGAGCAAGGGTGGCGTGAGCGGCGATGAAGCCGCGCCAGCGGTAGAATTGATGACGGCGTCACAGATCGACACGTCCGTTGCGCTGTCTGCCAACACCATTGCAGCTATGCTCGGCTCGGACAGCGACGCCCAGTCGGGCACGGAGGCCCCGGTGGACCCGTATGACCACGACATGGTCGTTGGCGCGTTCACCGTCTTTTGTCGGATGACGAGACAAATAATTCGGATAGTTGTGACATGGGCGACGTCGACGGCGCCAATGTAGAGGATGGTGTGAGTGTTGACGAAGGTGGGAGTGTAGCGGGCGATGTCCCTGCTTTTGTTCCGGCAAACGACGTCAATGCTATGGCTAATGAAGATATGTCATATGGGTACGACGCAGTCGATTCTAGCGGCAGCGACTGTAGTGAAAATAGAGGCGACGATCTTACCGTGTGGCGTGAATATCCTCACGACATGGCCGTCCCAGACGACGATGTTGCTCACTTGAACGAAGTGTTGGTGGAGCCACTGGGTGGCAAACGGACACTGGAGGACATCGACAAGGATGCGCTACGGAGATTTGAGTGGAACCCGCAATTCACAGCTATCAACCGACGTCGCTAAGCCGACGCCCGAGATGCAAGATACGGCCCATTTGCCCATGCTATTGCTGTTCTACTTCCTACTTAAGTCATTATGGCGAGTATTGTCAAGGAGACCAATCGCTACAAGAAAAAAGCTGCGCATGCCAGAGCGAAACGAAATCGATTAAAGCAAAGAAAACGTAAAGCTGCAACATCGAAGACTGTCAAGCAGATCAAGCATCGATTACGCGCGGAACCAGCGTATCAGCCGCACGAGATACTACATGTAATTGATCTTTTAGTGGCGAGAATGCTGAACCCGATCACTCGACACTTTACTCGGCACTGGTCAATGACAGAGGATGGGGCGATTCCAGCCAGCAATTTTAATATGTTTATGGTTCAAAACCACTGTACGTCAAGCCTTCTGGGCTTCTACGTCGCTAACACTGAGGCGCCAAGAATTTGAGACAATCTGTGGAAGCTTCGACCTGTTGTCGATATCTTGCAGCACCGGTTTGCAAAATGTCGCTCTACAAATACGTACTCCCAGCGACATCGAAGCGCAGCACTACACGTATGTTCATACCCGACAAATCCCGCCGCTACGGAACAAAGCTGTTTATGGTATGTGACTCCGTGTTCGCATACTGACACAGATAAGTTGTTTTCAAAAGATTTTTAAGTCGTAACTTATGACTTCGAATTGTAATTTGATATTTTTGGTATGTCGTAACTAATTACTACAGAATCGAAGTATGCGTCGGGAAACACGATAAAAATAAGGAAGTGGATAAAGTCACACAATAATTGTCGGTAAGAAAAAAAATTTCTGACGGATAAAATCCCGACAAATCAGTCAGCATCAAAAGTGGAAAAAACACCCCCTCCCCCCCCCCTTCACCCCTCCCAACTTATTCTGGGCCTTTCATTTCAAAAGAGGCGCGAAAAGCAGGACAAGCAGCATGGCGAGCGTCGCGTCGGCATCCGAGCCCGACGCCGAGACCACTGAAGCTAAATCCCCGGAGGTCCACGTCCCCACATCTGCCGCCGTTGTCGCCCGAGCCCCACGTATGGATGAGGAGACGTTCGGGAGTTGGGGTGCGTTTTTCGAGTATTTTGACGCATATGAGCACAAAACCCACCAGATATTCAAGAAGAGGACCTCTACAAGCGCCACGGCGAGGAACGCGGATCTCCGAGACCGTGGTAAGGACACCCCGCAGACCATTATACCAGACGCTTTCGACAAGTACTACCGAAAGTTGGTGTGCACGCATAGTTGGTCAAGGCCCAGCCGTTCGAAGGGCAAGAGGCATAACTACTTCGTGAAGTCTACCGGATGTCAAGCGCAGATGACGGTCGTGAAGTCTACCGGATGTCAAGCGCAGATGACGGTCGTCGTAATTTGGGATGCTGCTCAGGGTTTTCAAGTAAAGGTTACGCACCAGGAGACAGTGCACAACCACTCACTAAGCTCAGGATCTTATGGAAATCACCCCTCAAATCGACGCGTTGCAGACGAAGACGTGATTGACTTCGTGGATGAGCTTCAAGCTGCCGGGGCGAAGAAAAAGCTGATTCTGCAGTTTCTGAGGAAGAAAACTGGTACGCTACATGATTGTATCCTTGTTATTATGCTTGTTTTGGTTCTAATGCCTGGTTAATAGGCAAGCATGTTACCCTGCGTGATGTGCACAATATTGTGGCGAAGCTGAAAGAGGCGCGGCGTGGAGCTACAACCGTCGAGGCAAGACTGGAGTCTGGTTTGCGCGATTTCTGCTCTCGAAAGGGTAATACGGCGACCATTTATGTGGATGACGAGAAGCTAGCGCAGACGATCACTTTTCAAACCCACCAGATGCGAAGGTTCTTTGAGGCGTTCCCACAGGTGTTGATGGTGGACGCCACTCACAACACCAACGATGCTCGATACAAGCTCTTCAGTTTCATGATTCACGATGTCTTCGGCCATGTAAGTACTCTCTTGGTGGCTGAGTCGATTGTGTGACTCTAATTGTACCTCTGTGTTGGTTTGGGTGCCTCTACTGTGCCCGTGTGTCCCGCTACATTTGTGTGCCTCTATGTGACTTTACTGTGGTTGTGTGCCATTGCTACAATTGTGTACCTCTTTGTGGCTGCTTGTGTACAGGGGCAATACGTGCAGCATGCACTCATGGAGAACGAAAGTGCTGATTGTTTGGGGGATGCAGTGAAATCGTTCAAATCATTTAACTCAACCTGGGACCAAGTTCGAGTGATTATCGCTGACAAAGACTTTGGAGAAACTGCGCTTCTGCAGAAGGCTTTTCCTGCAGCAAGAATTCTGCTCTGTGTCTTTCATGTGGTGAAGTATCTTCGGGGAGAAAGGGCAAAGAGGGAGTATAATATTGAAGATCGGGATAAGGTTGAGGACGCCGTTCACATGATGGTGGACGCCAAGACGGAGCTTGAGTACGAAACGAGTCGTAGATATCTGTACTACGTGGTTGACGGAAAGCAAATTACACTCGAAGAAGATATTCCAGAGGACTCAACACACCCATTTCTGAAGTACTTCCACGAGAATTGGCACAATTGCAGACACATGTGGAGTGGATTTGGTCGTGTAGACGTCCCTCATTTGGGAAACACGACAAACAACAGGTACTGAGGCGTTTTTGTGCTGTCTTAAGTTCTAATTGCTAACTGTTGACTTATAAAACGACTTAGGTTAGAGGCGGCATGGGGCCACTTGAAGGACGTGCTGAAGTCTACGATGGCGCTCGATGAGTGCTTGGATACTCTGCAGTTCTTGCAGTCTATTGCGGAGATGGAGTATGCGAAGACGTTGGACACATGCGTTACGCTGGAGCTGATGCTGAGTTGACGAAGCTATCAAAAGAGGTTAACCTGAGGATGCTTCGGGTCGCGGTGGGCCTATGGTGGCTTAATCACGAAGTCACTCACGTGGTGTGTCACCTTGTTCAAGTCACACTGGTCACACGATAGAGGTGACGGATAGCAACAGTCACTCTGGAGGCGCCAGTCACTCCGACGAAGTGACGAGTATCGCGCAAGGTTTCCCCGATCAATCTGAGATGCGGGACGAGCGGAGTATTGTGGGGCTATCACATTCGAGCTATGACGAGACAAAACAAGTAGCACCTCCAGCAAAGAGAGCGCTTTCAGATGGCGGACATCCCAGTTCCAGTTCAAGTGAGGAATGCTCATTCTTCCTCTCGAAAAGCACCAAAAGCCGCGGTCGGCCCAAGATACGAAAGAACCAGAAACAACAAGTGAAGAAGCAACGATTGGTGAGCTCTCTGAAGGAAGCCAAACAGCTCGTGCAAGGGACGTTGACGCCGGTTATCACGCTAAGCAATGTGGCCACAGTGTTGAAGTCGACATACAGTTACGAATCCGCATACGAGTTCCTCTCCAAATTATCGGTAAAGACGCTGGGCCCCAGGAAACGAGTAATAGCGAAGATGGTAGCCCCCAGTGAGGCCCTAAGCAGCGTCAAGTTCGTGTTCACCGAGCAATTCACGCATAAATGCAGAATTTTTTTGGAAACGTACAGAGAGGCACTACCAGACCCGAAGTCACCCGTAGGTGTTCGTCTCGCTAGGATCGGGGTCATCAGCGAGGACCAAGTGCAAGTAATGGTGGAGTACCATCACACGATGAAGTCTTTGGAGGCAGTGTCTGATACAATTGAGTGGATGGAAGCTACGTCGCTAAACAGACTGGATATTCCAGAAGGTCTCAATGAGTATGTTGAACTAGATAAGACCAAGGCTACCACAGCGCTGCAGCAGATTGTCTTGCCAATCTCACGCTTGACACCGTTCGGAATGGTCTCGAATGAATCCGCTCTGCTGCTAAGAGAAGACCTATGGCTGAACGACGACTGCATGATGCACGTAATGACGACGATCCAAGAAGAGCACGCACACGTTGGTATTATTTCGCCAGGCGTTACCGATACGGATGATCTTGAAACGCAGGAAAAGGTCATCAGTGGCTTCGATCCATTCCAAGAGCACAACACGCATGTGTTGCTGCCAATTCATATCAACAGAAACCACTGGTGCGGTGCAGTCTTTGACTTCAAGTCCACACCAAACCGGATCACAGTATTTGACCCCCAACAGAAGCCAAAGCAACTTGAAACGTGTGAAGACATTGTCAAGAAAATCTTTCCAGAGATAGTAGCCAAAATGGATTGGAAACGAGAAGTGTGGCTGAAGCAGACAGATGGACACAATTGCGGACCTCTTGTTCTCCTGTTTTTTGAGAGCATTGTGCGTGACGTCATTCTCCCGAAGTCGCCATCGAAGGCACTCCTTCGGTACTACAGGATGAGATATCTACTGAAGTCACTGCATGTTTAGGAGAGACGTTAGCACACTGCAAAAGTTGCGTAATTCATTCAGTTCATGCATCAACCGGGTTTCTTTACGATGTTCAACACTTTCTGGTACATGAAGCTATACATCAGAATGTCTTTAGGGCCTCCGTTGATCTCATTACTTCCACATCGGACTCACGGACTCACGTTGATCTCCTTACTTCCACATCGGACTCACGGACTCACTTGCCAAAAAAGGCTAAGTCATGTGTACAATCTGGCAACACGCAGACTTCATCGTATTCCTTCGACATTCGCACGACATTTGACGATTGCGCAACCACGTTCACACACTTGGAAGGCCTCAATAATGTCTACAAACGATGAAAAAAGACTACACATTTAAGATATGACACATGTCAAAAAGCCAAGCTGGCGCGGGAGGGTAGACTTTTCCGAAGAATTCAGTGCTCTGCTGCCACGGCTTCGTTTCTGAAACGAAAAAAATAAATTATATACATTAGATGGTGTTCCTTAGCGAGGACAGCCTTAATATTAAATCATTAATAATACTACACAATGCTGTAAAAATACAAGGATGCAAGAGCCTGTACCTCTGCTGGAATAGGACCGCGCGGTGGCAACCATATTTATAGAAGAAACACGTAATGAACCCTCCTATCTAGGGAATGTAACGGGTCAAAGTTCAAAATAAAAGATTTGAACAAGTTTTTATTTTAGCCAATGATAGAGTAAATTGAATCGACTGGTTCCTACGGGTAATATAGTTAAAATTTCTATCACTCTCGAAATGGCGCCTCAGCACGCCTATATAATTCTAACCAAGCGCGAAGCAATCGCGACTGCTGAGGCGTTAGGAAGCTGCCAAGCCGCATCAAAGAATTTAAATAGACGATAAAATGAACATCCAAGACTTTGCGGGTGCCCAAACCAGCAAAATCTTGAAGGGCCAGGGTGCAGCGCCGTTAATACACTTCTCTCACGATTTGGTAACCTTTATAAAGGATTTGCGACGAGAAGAATGGGTAAACCGTCTTCTTATTAATTTTTTTTTACATTGTGACCTAAAACCGCTTGTTGCTTAGTATTTGTACAGGTTTAATGATTCAATATTTCAAAGAGCAGCAAACGCGATGGCTTCAAACGAATCTTGCTGGTAAGGAAAGCGATGAGAAGGGTCTAAGTGCGTTAATGAGACTATGTCAGCAGTTTGCAGCACGGTAATATCTTTTGATTTTGTTGATTTTATATAAATGCTTTATTAAATAGTGTGATAGTCATGGATTAGAGGTTTGCAGCACGGTAATATCTTTTGACTTTGCTGATTTTATATAATTGCTTTATTAAATAGTGTGATAGTCGTGGAGCTACCAACACATCCGGTTGGTCATGTATACTCAGTGCAGGAGAGCAGTTTTATGGATGCCAAAGTGTGGGCGATATATGTACGAGAGCTGCTCAAGTTCGAGATCGAGGCACTATCAGTGCTTATACTCGATAACTTTGACGCACATGTTTCAAAAGAAGGACTTGATGTTGTTGTCGAGACAATGTCGGACCTGGTTTGCCAGCTACCGCCCAACAGTACAGCGGCCTGCCAGCCACTAGACGTTGAGGTTTTTCAACTTTGCTTTTTGCTAATTAATTCGTTTTATCTACCGATAAGAATTTGCGACGGATTTTCCTGTCGCGAAAATAAAAAAAGAACTACTATGGAGGATGGCGTTCAGAGGGTGGCGGATTTTACCGTCGTTGTCTGTATTATTTTTATGATATAGCGACATACATCATGGTACAATTCAATACTGTCACTTATATCAAAGCCATCCGCACCAGATCGCTAGCACGGCCATACTTACAACCCAATCTTTGTTTTAGCAAACACTGCATCCAGTAATCTTTAATAGTTCCATTTTTGCCTCCGTGCTGTATGGAAAGAGCGGGTAGCATTTACCAAAAAATCTGCTCCCAGAGCACAGATTCGTCGATTTTGTGGTTATTCAACTAAGTACGAGTTGAAGGAGCTCATTCGATGGCTGTGTGCTCTAACGGAAAAGTTAATCACCCTCTCGTCTTTTGCATTGCACATGCACAGCACTAAATGACACCCGAAATGTAGTGGGCCACACCATTACATAAGTAGGTAGATTTATATTACAAAAGTAGGTGCAGCAGCACACGGCTAGCGTGTGCTGAACTGCCATCATCCTATTGGTTGATATATGGGGATCCAGACCCATTATCAACCAATAAGGCGTTGACGTGTATTTGAGTGGCCAGGGCAAGCTGCCCTGGACCTAAATTAAAACAGAGTTGATTTCCCTTCAGACTAAGCCCTTCGTTTCACTGTCGTGGAACTTGTACGCTTCCTCATTGTTACGTGTAAGCTAGAAGCGGACACTCTAGGCCCGTTACACCTGGTAGCACTTAGTAGTCCTTCCCATGACCAAGTTCACAATGAGCCAAGGCCAGACGTCTGAAGCTTCAGGGTCAACCCTGGAGCATGCTGCTTTTCCTCATCTCACTCGTGTCGAGAGCGACGCCTTTCACCGCCTTGCGGCGGTGTCCGGTGAGGCTGTTGTCGCATCGCTGCTGAGCTCAGCGTCTCCCGATCAACAACGTCAAGCAGCTCAAGAGTTCATGGAACGCGAGCTCGCCGACGCAAATCGGCGAGCGACAACTCCCTCGCGCTCTCGAAGAATGACATCGTCAAGTTGGAGACGTCAACCTACTCCGGTGAAGGAGCGAATCGCCTTCCGTTGAATCGCTGGTTTCGCGAAATCGACATCGCTATCGCTTCGAGGATGATCGAGGCGCAAGGAGCGAAAGTTAACTTCTTACTTTCCCGACTGGCCGGGAAATCCAAGGAGTGGGCATCGGCAAACGGGTCGTCAACAACGATGCGTTCTCCACCCTGGAGGCCCTCCAGAGTGATCTTCGTCTTGCCTTCAAGCCTCCACAAGAGTGCGCGCAGAGTTCTTCGCTCAGCGACAAGGCGAGATGACCATGCGCGACTACGTCCAGAAGACACGCTACCTCGCGTCCTGCATCGTCACCAATCCGATTGACATGGCATGTCAAGTCCACGTCTTCGTGTTCAGCATGCGTGAAGGCATGACGCGACACTGTCGGACTCGAGCGGAACCCTCCTCTCTTGAGGAGGCATTTGCTCTCGCTTCGTGAAGACTACGTTGTGGCGGCGTCGTACGCGTGGGCAATGTCCGCGGAAGCTCACGAGTCAGTTCCGGAGCCGATGGAGATCGACGCGATTGACGCGTCGAACAACCGCCGTTGTGCGGCCCCTCGTGAGAATGGTGGTCGTCCCAGTCGATCCCTCACTTTCTTCCGCTGTCGGAAGGTTGGACATCGCGCGGCAGAGTGCCGTGCGCCCGCGCCAGTGCTCGCGCATACTGTCGATGCATCTCCTACCGTTCACAAAAAAAACGGTCAGGGCCAGTAGGTGCGGTGCGCCCTACTGGCTGGAATGGAGGTCCAGGTCCCCCGGTGGCAACCCAACCTTCTAGCCCTCGTGTGCTACACGCATCCTTCAATGCCAACACAGCGTCGGGCGACTCAAGACTGATCATCATCAGCCTCCATGTCGCCGGCGTCCGACGTCCACTACGCGCGCTTGTGGGCTCCGCAGCGACAACAACTTCTTCAGTGAGTCGTGTTTGTCGACGCTACCCAGCGAAATCGCTGTCTGCAATGATCGCGGACAGGTTGTAGCCAAGCTTGCTGACGGGAAGCCGCGCCACGTCGCGCGGCGCGAGATTACGTTGTCGTACACGCTCGACGGCTTTCGCACCAATGACGACTTCCTCGTGATTGAGAAGAACTACGCGTTTGATTGCATCCTGGGTATTCCGTGGTTGTCACGGTATCAACCAGAGATTGACTGGTGGGCCCACTCGGCTAAACACCGCAGCGGTTTCGACGTGAGCGAGGTGTTCACCCAACTCCTGGTTGCCCAGAAGGACTGGCCCCGCGTCCAGGACGCAGGCTGTACACAGAGTGAGCGATGGCCCTCTCTGCACGGCTTGCGCAGTGCTGTTGCACGAAGCCTCCTCGCGGCGAGGCGAGGACAAGAACACGATGGCGGTCGAGCAGGGGCTCCCGCAATACGAGCAAGCGGTCGAGCATGGGTTCCCGCAGCGCACAACTGCGTGGGTTCCCGCGGCGCACCATAGCGGTCGAGCATGAGTTCCCGCAGCACAACATAGCGGTCGAGCATGGGTTCCCACAATGCAATACGGCGGTCGAGCAGTCGAGGCTCCCGTCACCCAAGCCGGTGGTCGAGCAGCTGGAGCTCCCGCCGAACGATCACGCGGTCGAGCAGTGACCCCCGCGTGTGACCGGCACAGTCGAGAGTGAGCTCCAGTGCCTTGAGCGGGGTGATACATCGTCCAGCGAGAGCGGTTCTTCCTCCTCGAGTACACACTCGAGGCGCCGGGCAAAGAAGTCGAAGCGCCGTCGTTTGTAGCCACGATCATAGTCAGTAAAAGTGTAAGTAAAACAGCACAAAATATGCCTGCCCCATCCCATAATTGAAATAATTCAAATACTCGTATCCTAATAGCAACATCGACGCACCCATTTCACCTAATATACCTAACGTGGGAGCCATGGATGAGCTTTACCACACTTCTGTATTCCTGTTTGCGACCCAGCCTTGGTGTTTGTAAACACTGTTGGCGGAAACCAATAAAATTGTATAATGTCATAGACAAGTTTCACCAGTCATGTTTGCGACCCAGCCTTGGTATTTGTAAACATAAACCCATTTGGTATGCTAACGGTAAACGATATTGACCCCGGACTAATGAGAAAGTGAAGCGGCGCACGTGCTAGGATTCCATGCGCGTGCTCTCCACAAGCACGACATGCCTGTGGGTGCATAGATTAATTTCTGAAGCAGAATATAATCCCACGAGTATTATCTAACGCATGTGTTCTCGTTTTATTTGGAGTTTCTCTCGTTTTTATTGGAAGCCATCTCAATTTGACTGTGAAATGGTGTAGGAGTGAGCCTTTTTTTCTCCAGCGTCCTTGTACATCTAGAACACATGTATGCAGACGTTATGTGATCTGTTGAACAATCTAATAAATGAACATACGAATTGTTCCGGTACAGACTGGTAACGCAGATTTTACTCCATACTGGTGGTACGCCACTCGAGCTACTAATATTTTTCTCAAACACCTGGATTTCCTTTATGTGGTTTTGTTTTTGGAAATTTGACAACGGTCGTATAGATTTAATCTTAACTGATAGCACTAGTAAGATCTCCGACAATTCCAGTCCGCGGTATCGAGCTAATTTGCTCTGCCAAGCGCGGTTTATAAAAATTGCAAGTCTCGCAGAAACAGTAGTTTATTATTAGCCGCGCTGCGAAGAAATATATAGTCCGGAGAAGGACTATTATGAGCGTATATACTTGACCCGTAGGGTTAGGTTTCAAATTTAGGCGAGCTAATTGTTTACCTCACTTGTACGCATTTCTAAACAAGCTCTAAATATGTTTTTGCAGTGTACCTCCGCATGGACTTGGAGCGTTCTTGACGTTTGATTGTAAGCTGACGATACTATAAATCGGATTAGTGCTAACCGTCTGCGGTGGCCTGGCTGACCTCGCGTTCTGTTTGTCGATCCTATATTCCGGAACGTTGGCGGAATCTCTGTCACTGGAATTGCGACCATTGTAGGCACATATCGACGGAAGATATGACCTATACGATGCTTAAGGCCTACATATTTTCCAATCTTTAGAAAATCTTTATTTCAGCTCCCCCACAAACTATAACGACCGTGAGCTACGGTGTAAGCTACGGTCACGCTGTAACCTTGTTCGCTCACAGTTGTCCGCTCAAATTTTGCTTAGTTAGCGCATCTATGGCATCAGATCATCTCTTCCGTCGCAAGGTAAATACTTTTAGAATAATAGCGCTCCATGCGCCAGACCAAGCGCTGTGCTACATTGTGTCTGCTGAACTTACCGCTTCCTTGATAAGCGACATTCTGTGCTCGACCAGCGAATCGTAATCACCTCGCACAAGAAACTCGCGCCATTGTCGGCAACGATGACAACCTTCTTGTCCACACAGCACTCCTTGCATTCGTCGGTGTTGACGGATGCAGCGAACAGGTCCGACGCAAACGCTGCGTTCTCCTCCTTGCGCACGGAGCCATCGTGCGTGCGCAGTAGTACGAGCGCTTGATCGAACCGCACTGCACTTGTAAGTTTTTGCCCTTAGACGGAGCACGCTAGGCCGTTGCTCAATACTGCCCTTGCAACAATGCGGCGGGCAGATATGTAATAAACACAGCGTTGGATACAACCACACCCAGCCAGTTTTGGCCTGCCTATATGCGTCAAGAACGCGCTTCTTCTCATTGCCCCGCGCGCTGGTAGTGAGGCTATTTACACCAATAATATAAGCAAAAACACCAAAAATGTACTATCAGCACCGACAAAGCACGGCTAGCAGAGTCATATCGCTAGCACCACCAACTTCTCAAGACTGACCACCACAATAGTACGTCCTGCACCAACCGTAATTCACTCGCTAATTGCCCAATCGGCAACCTGATCGTCACCGAAATATCATCCAACCAGCGCATTTCCCAGCGAGGGGGGGGGGCGGCAAAATCATATTCCGATCAGCCACCTGAAGCTCATTCTCCCAGCTCCTCCCTTTTGAAATGACCATTCGACACCCTTGACAGCTTCTCGCCTCAGCAATGCCATGCATTCAGACAGCGAACCTTCTGGATGGTTTCAAGCAGACTAGGGTGGTGAAGAGTGAGCTGACCCCGTGCAAGGCTTGCGCAGATGTAACGTCGGTCCAAGAGCGTGTGACGTTGGCAATGCTTCCATACACCGAGTGATTTGCGACAGCGAACAATCCATGCGAGACGTACAATGCAGCGATCAAAAGAGATGTCACGCTCCGCAGAAAGCAGAACGTCGGCGCCCTACTGTCCAAGCTACTTACTCTCTGTGTCAAAGTGAAGCTGCCACCGCCTGACCATTTGCCGTGTCCCCTGAGCCATATTCTTGGTTGGTTCGTCGAGCTCGGGCGATGGCGCGAGCGGGCTTGCTTGAGCTACACTCCCGGTCTCGGGACGGTATCGCATTTTTGCTAGCTACCGCGACTGAGGCCGACGCTTTGGATACAGTCCGTGTTATCAGCAAGCCGTGCCCGCGTGTACAGGATGAGATTCGCCGACGCAACGCTAAGGACTTACGCGTTACAGCCCGGCTGAGCAAATTGTCTGCTGCAACGTGAAACGCTTGGTATGCCCTCACAGGGGTGACTGATTGACATCAATTCATGTAAGTGAACTTGTCATTTTTGCGATTAAGCACGGCTCTTGTGGGCACACACCCTACGCGATGGAATGCTGTGGAACTATGGATCTAAATAGACATCAGACACTTGTCAATCGAGGAGCCTCGGTCCGCAAAAAGGTACAGAGCTCCCGCGGGCGTCTCGCAAAAATGGTGCGGCACTAGAGAAGGCGTAAGATCTGCATTGAAGGAGATGTTAAAGAGTCTAACGTCTTTAGTCTCTAAATATCAATAAATAAGTCATTTAAGTTTGTTTATATCATATCACATTCACCTTGGCTTAATTTGCTTTATTATTGTGTGTGCTAACAACTTTCCGTTAGCGTTGCTCCCTGATACCATTTGTGCGAGCAATCCTTCATCTACATTCTCTACCTAATGCCGTTTCTTGCAGACATTCCGGGGTGTTAACGTCTCACGATATTTAGGCATTGTGGTGATATGAGCTCATGTGCACTCCAAATCATCTTTAACGGTTTGGCTTAGTCAGGGATGCGGAACAACTTACCAATTGCCACTACCGCGTCTAAAATTCGTTAGCCGGGTCATTACGTGGACCCACCTTAGCTTTCACCTACTTTACGCTTTTAAAAATACAGCTAAACGTTCCGTCAAATACTAGCACCCTTTGCAGAGCGCTAAGCGTATTATAAGCTATGGGGCAACGAGCGAATTAAAATTCAAGTGATAATATTAACGCTTAATGCGAGCTAAGCAATGACTTCTTTTACTCTTTCTTCAAATTTGCTCTTTCCGAAAACCGCTTCAACGTACCTACGAAGTAGTCCAGCAGACGCATCACATCAATGATAACATTACTTGTTGGGGCTGCTAGATACGTGTACATATTCATGAATTTAACTAATTGAACACTTTACGAAATGTAAAGATGACTCTAACGTCTTTCGTGAAGGTGTCTTATATTACGTGGAAAAGAAAGTTGCATATATTATAGCACATCTATATGCAGCGGATTCGTGACTGTTTTGACGGGGCTGCCACATCAAGAGATAGAGACGTTGAAATTGCATACTTTATCACTTCAACGAGCTTCCAAAATAATAAAACACGAAAAGTCCACAACGAAATTTATATGGTCTAGTATCTTCTTTTCCCATAGCCTCTCAATACGGCGCTAAACCCAGGCACGTATATCCTTCACGCACTGTAAGTAATTCCAGTGAGTTGGCGCTTTGGGAAGTCGTTTTTGTTTGCGAAAGCGTGTCACAACGTTAGAGACTTCCTGAAAGACTAACGCAGAAGCCTCGCTGCTGACCGCATCGCTTTATGAAAATCCACCGTCAACCTAGCGGTCAGCGTAAACAGGAATCTTGACTACGACGCGTGGAATCTAAACTCTGCTGTCTCCATTTTTTTCCATATTTCGTAAGATCGCACAGATCGTTGATAATATCCACCTTTTTATCACCAATACACCGCACACTATCGTAGCCTAGAAGAGCATGGACTAGGTTTTCAACAATCGCCACCTCCGGGCGTGTCGATGCGCGCTCTGCAATCGCGGAGGTCCTCTTGAGGCCTTCTGGCTACGCGACAATATTTCGCTTGGGCGGTCTTGCTCTTAGAATATGATTTGGGACAGAGCATAATACAGTCGTCTACACAACACATTACAATATTTGTCTCAAACGGTAGGTCGATGTGTGTGGCGGAAAAGCAACGGGAGTCGATGGAAAGAATATCGTTCATATTTTGCACTGGTGCTCCTGCTGATTATAGAGTGCTGACAAAAAAATGTTGGTGTTTCTGGTATTTCCTCGCTCGTAGTTCTGGGCTTTTCGTAATATGGATGGTGCTGTCTGCGGTCCAGATGGCGACTGGGCTTGCTGGCTGGGTTGGGCTGTCGTGAGGAACGTGGGCTGTGGGAGAAGCCGTCTTGAGCAATGTAACCGACGATCCACTTTGGTTGGTAAGAATTTGTCGTAAAACCACGTTAGTCGTAAAACCTATTTTTTTCTTTTTACCTCATTCGACCGCTTAGCTTAGGAAAAGGCTCAAGTAGGCTGGTAAAAGGTGTACTTCCGCAGAAATGAATAGGAATACTGGGGTTAGTGCTGGTGATGAAGGTGGTGTCGGCGAAACGGTCAGCGTGGTAGGAACGGCACCCACTGGCGCGACCGGCGCGATTTGATCTACGATAAAAAAAATGACTCCTTGACGTTTACAAATAGGCGAGTTATACTAATACTAATAGCGAGTACTTCTGTATTAATTTTGCTTTCGGTCTGCTTTGGCGCCGCTTATCCCTTTTTTGTCAAAAAACAGAAAATATATACTGATTTCGGCAAATTCCCAATTATACTTGCCATTTGCCCTGGCCAATCAGATTGCTAGTACTTCTCTGTCCCACCAATTTATGGAATTTTGATTTTTTGAAAGTAGCACTACCAACATGAGCTTGATTAAAGTCTAAGTACCCTCAATCGAAAAATTGAGTCATGAGCTATTCGCTATGTTTTTTGTGGCTTCATAACAGCGAGCAGCAAGTAAATAGCAACGTCAATTTAGTCTCATATTTGGAAGGGATTCTGTTATTTTTAGGTTTATTAGCGATACTTTACAAAATTTCCAGTAAATGCTCATTACGATATGGCGATGTACCCATCAGCGTAATCACTATCGGCGTGTGTAACAGTCAGGGGTTAATGGCAGGGGTTAATGGTAACTCCAAAATCGGTAAAGTTAATATTGTAAAAATATCACCTGTAGACTAGTTAAATAAAAAATATCACCTAATATTTTCTTCTGAGACAATAATATCATATTATGATATTATTAAATATCAACTTAATATATCTTAATACGATATTATATTTTTAATGATTGCGTAATCGGGATAAATGCACCAATCAGATGTCGTTAACGCTCGACTAGCTGAAGTATTACTAATCAACCCTGAGGGAGGGACAATTGTGAGAGTGACGGCAAGGTTGGCGTCGTGTGTTGGCACTGCTGAGTGGATTAATCTAGCGCCACAGGCAGCAGGTTTATTAGACGCACGATGTCGACGAGGAGATCGGTAGAGAACAAGAACAAATGTCTTGATATCGCTCTATCAACGTTAGATAGCTGCAAGCGTTTGCAGTTTTCCATCTCGATCGCCTTTGTCGGTGTCACAGTGAAATACCAGAGCAAATACTCGTCATTTTAAAGCCTACTGCTTTTCTAGAACCTGATCGAAAAGTTATTTGGCTCCGCTCGGTTCACAGGTGGCAAGAAACGTACTTAAGTGGGAAAATAGCATAAAATATCATGTAGTATCTAATGTTTTTCAGCTCTCCGAGTTTATATTAAAATATTATGTTAGCTTTTGCAAAACTGAGTTACTATTAGTATTTAATACCGAACATAGTACTACTACTATCAAAATATCATATGATATTTGGTTACCATTAGCCCCTGGTAACAGTCGCTTTGTATGTATCAAATCAGAGGAAAATGTCACTAACTGATAGGACGAAGCACGATACCAGCCAATGGGATCATTGTAACGTCTTTCGTGTTTTACACACATAACCGAAATCCCTATAAGGCTCAGTCTTATATCGTCCCAAAAGAGGGATGGACCAATCAGCGATCTAGTTTGCGGGATATTGGGATGGCCTGTAGGGCTGACACCCCTTCTCGTCCCACTGGGACGCTGTGTGGCACGGTCTTGGGATACACAAATCCCGCTCATCTCAAGTCCAATCGTCTATTCCACAGTTGACAGCAGCAGCACACACCGCCGACACGAGCCACCTGTCCGCAACCGCCGCCATGGCGACGACAGAACCCGTCACCACCATCGTGAAGCGGATTGGACAACCGCTACATGGGGACAACGACGAGGAAATTCGCTCTTTCTTGACGGGAGTTACCGCGAAAGAGCTGCGCAGTGCTTGCAGAATCTACCACGTAAAAGTTCGCTCCAAAACCGCTAACCTCGACAACAAACTCGGCTACGAAAACGTACTTGTGGAGCTAGCTCGATCCCGGCGAGAGAGTGAAGAAGCAACACGTGATGAGCGTGACAAGCGTCAAGGTTCTACTGTGGTTGCAGCTGCTGTGACTACACGTAAGACGCGACACTGCTGTTTTCGTTTGCTAAATGTTTTATTTAGTGATCGTTTTGTGGAGCAACTTGGTTTAATGGGCGCTCAGCCGACCCGACGTGAGCTAGATGCTGGAGCTATTGGTGGCCGTAATGCCTTCTGGGGACAGGTAGCAGTGGAGTATGTCAAGGACCGCCCAGAGTATGGCCGCCTGGTCTCAGCAGATAGCCGCTTCAAAGGGATGGATCCGCACCATATTGTGCCTCACACTAGTGAAAAGCTGATGCAGATTTGGAAGGACGCTACACTAAAGTTTGCATCAGCACATGCACGTGCTATCCAGTCAGGAACGCACGAAACGGATTTTTACGATTTTTGCTCGGGGCAGTTGGAAGCGCTGTATGTTAACACGTGGTTAACGGTACGTCCTCAAGCTTTTGATGCTGCGGTGGGCAGCCTTCCAAAACGCAGTCGTTTGGACACGTTGATTGACGATGATGGAGGTGACACTAATGACGAGAGGACCCCTACTAAACGGCGTCGAGCCGAGACACACGACGTCATCAGTTACCTAGAGACCCGGTTCGGCTCCAGCAAAGAGCGAGAAATAGAAGAGAAATTGCAAGCTAGGACCGCAGTCTTCGCTGAGTTGGAGAAGTTGACAAGCTCACTGTGTTCAGCAAAGCAAGCTGGTTTGCGTGAATCGGTGATTACTCGTCTAGAGAACAAGGTTGAGCTCTATGTTCAGAGAATTGAAGATTTAGATAAATCCGATTAAGAAGAATACATATAAAATGAGAATCATTTTCTTTTGTATTTATGAGAAGAATTTTACTTTTTGCATTTACAAGTAGTTGTTCAAGCTCTATTTGTAATTATGCGACCAGCTCTTCACTTCAACCGTACACTATGAAGGCCTGCGCAAATTGTAGCGCGCAACCTTTTCGACCATCGCTTCACGCATGAACCCGTTGATTGCAACTTCTGCTGTTGTTGTCGAAGGTTCGTAGCCTAGCAGCGAGACTAACGAGTTGCCATGACGTTTCACTAAACCTTGATTGATTCACTCCTCCACAATATCGTAACTTGTATTGGTAGCGTAGAAGCTATTCTGCGCGAAATTGTGCAGGCGGGCAGCGGCATTGACTACATGTGAAACATGGTCTAGAGAAACAAGTAGAGGGCGGGCAAAAATGCGCCATCTGCAAACTAGCAAACCAAATGACATTTCGATCCGAATTCGTAGTTGCGATAGATAAAAATTGTATGCATCCCGATCGGGACTCGTCACCTCGTTGCGGTAAATGGTGTCAGCATATTCATTCCGCACACGTACGCGTTATCACCAATCAAGTAAAATCCGCTTTCCATGCAGTCGAGCTGCCCGCTCAGTGCACTTTGTTGGAAAGCACGACTGTCATTGCAACTTCCAGGATGTGCAACGTTAACGTAAGTAAATCTGCATCGGTAGTCACAACAGGCTTGGACATTAACACCATAACGTCGGTAGTGCCCGCTATAATAGCGCTGGGGCCCAACACCGCCAGTCTCATTCCGCCTCGGAGCTCTTGTGGCACACAACCACCCGTCGACGCACCCCACGCAGCCGGAAAATACCCCCTCTGCACTCAGTGACTTAAATGCAGCAGCACTTGCCTCGCGTTTTGTAGGAGAGCACGGAAACGAAAGCCGCAACTCTCCTGTTCCATTAATGGCTTCAATTACCAGCCAAACAACCCGATAAACGAAGCTTTGCTTATACCAGCAAGTCGCCTAATATCATGCACGGAACCTCCTGCTAAAAAGCGTAGCGTCAATTGCAAGGCATTATCAGCGGCGATCCACCCCCGTCTCACCCATGCATGCGGCGAAATCAATAGCTCTGGCGCAATAATCTGCTCTAGCCCCTGAACGCAATAGCAGACATCCGATAACACGCTTGAAACTGACTCTCGGCAAGTAGCAGATTAAGCTCGCGATCCCACTTGATCTTCGCACGCACCGTCTGGGGTGCTCGTAAGGGTCTAGGTAGTACAGACGAAAGCAGCAAAGTTATGCATATCGCGTCTTCACGCGATGGCATTGCGCCGCTGTTCCAGTCAATGTTCTTATATAGTATATGTTGGCCACACCATAAAACATTCCTTCCTGTTTATAACACCGGGTTGGAAGTCCTGCGGATTCTCGAAATTGCAGGCATCCCATCCCGCTATTGTGGGGCAGATATCAGACCGAGCCTAAGCCGACGGGTTTTCCCCATAAAGTACGAAATAGGGTCGCTCGGCAACACGAATCCATGTGGTTTTTAAGATCCGTGTGCGGGCTAAATCTTAGGACCAAGCATGGCTGGGCCCTATAGGTATATGTCCAGGAAGTTAGTTTTGGAGGGTCACGCATTTTTTTTTAAGATTTGCAGTCTTATGGCACCCATTCCTTCCCTTATGTCAATAGTCTCTGCCATTTAAAACTTTTCAGTCAGCCCGTATTAAAAGCAAAATACAAAAGCTGCTTATTAGTAACGTACATGTATACCGAAGACAAAAATTTAAAGGTGCGATTCCATGTATGGATCATACAAGAACGGGCCATTCGCGATCGGGAAATGGTCTAGGTCGCTAACCCATTTAACATGGCGTGCGCAAAAGAGAGAGGGAGGTGGTGAAATCGAGCAAATCAAGATGGAGAAGATCAACCGAGACGAGTAGATTCGAGGTCACGTAGGCTGTTAATACATGTACGCGGCGTAGCCCCGCGAGGCAGCTGCACGCGGTATCGGGCCCAGCGCCGGCCTTCCAGTGAGCCGAGCATCGCACTCCAGTTCGTTTTGCATCTGATCATCGGGCCATATTGTGTTTCCGCGGTGCCACATATTCGGAAGAGTTGCCTCGCTATTAAGGGATCAAAAGCACCAATTCAGCCATCGATGAAATAAATCTCTTTTTCTTAATTTTTAAATGATAATTGTTGTTTTAAATACGCCTACATATTTAGAAATGAAGTTTACGATTTATGCTCACGACCGACGATTGTGAGACAGAACACTCGTAATCCAGGACCAGGATTATTTGAAATCCAGGTACAAAACGTGCAAAACCCAAAAGATACGTACGTACCCATCTATGGACATGCGATTGCGACTTTCGTTCCTCATTCTCCGATTATCATTATATAGCACAAGCAAAACCAAGAGACAATAGCAAAGGTCGACAACCTAGCACAGTTTCCGACCAAGAATGTATACTTCTCTGTCCCACCAATTTTCAAATCCCAAGCAGCTCATTTTGTGGTTATAGTACCTCATCTTGTGGTATAGCACTCTCTTTTAAATACCACTACGTTTTTTTTAGTACTATGATATTAATTCCGATGGAGCGTGGGATGGGGACAATGCACAGCTGGTAATCTTGACACACTTACTTCAAGATTGCTGGTAAAACCTCGTTTAGGTTTTATGGTGCCTTCTATGACATCTGTCCCATGTACCTGGATGCGTGATGCTTTGATATTTGTCACAGGAGGGTATGTCACGTCGATTACATTTAATATGCTGCTGTTCTGTAACTCCGTAATACGGAGTCCGTATCAACCATAATCTCACTTACAAATATTCAGTGTGTGTGTGGGAGCAACCTCCATGGAACCAAGCGCACGGCTTCATCGCCATCAGAGTGACGTTAATTCAACTCGTCTTCGCTTTCCAGAAATACGGCCATTTAAAAATGACGAGCACATCATCCCGAATGAAATCGATACTCAAGAATGGAGGTGGTCAATTGAGGGCATCCGAGCGGTGGACATACGTTCTCTTCCGTGGTTAGGCTGGCTCTTCGTTTACGCTTTCGTTCAGTTCTACTTCTCCACCAGTCGCTGTCTCGCTCTCAAAACTCTAGTGAATATGTACGGAAGTTCCACGGATTACACAGTGGTGGTCAAGATATCAGCGTTAAGTCTTGGATTCCTCGAGGATTTCGTGTGCACGACGTACTTCGCGACTGCGCTTTGGACGTTCGATACTCTCAAGCAAGTGGCGTTAGAGCGCTTAAAAACAACTAGCGGGATGCCGTTGGAGATTGTTGGGGAGATTGCTAATTTCACGGTCTCGTGGCTGCTGTTTATAGCAATGATGGCGCCTTTCATAGCTGATATGGTGCTGGTGGTATACCGCGACATGCGATTCTCGTTCAGTCTCCTCGCTACGTTGATCAGAGAGAGGGAACATCTCAAAGACGCTCCGATATCCAGTGACGAAGTCCAAGCAGCCTACGTGACTGCAGGTTATCTCGCTGTTATTGCTGCCATGTTCGCATTGGTGCGAGTCTGGGCTAAGTGGGCTAATCTGGCACTCTGGAACCCGACGCAGCTAATACTGAATCCCGTGACTAACCTAACAATTGGGAAATCATTCAAGAAAGGTGAAGCAGGTGTCAAGTACGAATCGCTTTCTCTAGAAGATGGCGATAAAGCCTCAAACATTGGGATCAAAGCCTCAACTACTCGGTTTCAACTGGTACGCGTTGCTGTCGTCATCCTGAGCCTTGTGGTGTTACCTGCGATTGCTGTGGTAGCCCGGAGCGCTTGCTCGCCGCTCGTGGCGTACACAGCGTTAAACGTGACACTGAACGAGTTGCTTCTCCACATGTTCGAACCTGCCCCCATGGAGGTTAAACTTGCAAACCTAATCGGGGATGGACCGTGGGTAGAGAAGTTCATCGACAAGGCCGAAGATCACGAGCGCTTTGGAGATGATACACTGTACCGACGCACCACAGGCTTCAAAGGAGAGCTAGCCTTTAACGTCACAATTGACAACGACAATCCGCCAAATGTTTTAATCATTGGAGTGGAATCTTTCCGGTACCGAGACTCGCGGTACCTCGTGGGAGAGGAAGACCCGTCAAACTTGTTCAAAGGCACAAATTTGACAATAACGCCGAATTTCGACCGATGGGCGAGGCGAGGCGTCGCCATGCGCAATATTTGGTCCAGTATCCCGACCAGTCGGTCTCTGGAAAGTCTGTTATTTGCGCAAGTTCCTTACCACAGCAACACACAGAGTGGGATCACAGGAGGAAGAAATGAGACGAAGCTTTCAGGACTGCCCCAACTTTTCTCTCAAAAAGGCTATGAAACATTTTTCACCACGGGATCGTCAATAAAGCTGGATGCGTGGAATGTTTTTTTGCCTACACATGGCTACGACAATGTGTGGAACGACAAGGTGATGAAGTGGATGGCGGAGGAGAAGTTCAATATCAGTCGCGATGACTGGAGAGGCAGTGAACACCGAGGGCTCGGCTGGGGTGTCCATGATGACGTCAGTTTTCGACTTGTAGGCGACTTGCTACTGAACAAACTGAAGCAGCAAAGAAAAAGAATGGCGCGTGGGGAGCCAAAGAAGCCCATGTTTGTCACGCACTACACAATTTCGAGTCACGAACCTTATAAATCATGGCCCAAATGGTACCAAAAGTCTGCAAAGCCCGACTTTTCAGCCATGTACGAAGGCGAGGAACACGCAGACAGGATCGAAAGGTACATGAAAGTAAGGTATTTTACCGATATGGAGCTTGGCAAGTTCATGGATCGTATGCAGAAAGGAGGGTTCCTCAATGACACTATCGTGGTCATTGTAGGCGACCACGGCCAAGCGCCCGAAATCGACAATTACCACTTACATGAGGAATCTGTGACGCGTGTACCAGCCGCGATCATTGCCGAAGGTCGACTGGGAGACGCTGTGGGTCTCGTGATCGACGACGCAGCAGAGCAGTACGACATTCTCAATACTCTCGCGGACATTACCGGCTTACCGAAGGGAGGATTCCAGCAGAATGGCATTGGACGCTCACTCAAGCGTAAGTCGATGGTGACCTTGGTCGAGGCGTCATGGGCAGAGGACATGGTGCTTGGGCTCATAACCTGTTAACGGTGTAGAGGTGTTGGAACGAAGCTTGGGACTGAACGGAGTGACTTCTGCACTTGGTGCGGAGACCGGAGTGAAGGCACTTGAGCGGAAGAAGGAAGATTCGAAAGTGATTGATTTATCGGGGCTTACACAGTCCTCACTACCTAGGTCATCCAATCATTCTACTCGTCCAATCATTGGTGGCATAAACAACGTACCATAATCACAGCGGGATCGTATTGGACCGGTTCAGGTTGACCGGTTAATGGGTACAACTGGTACACAGTACCAAGACCAGCAACCCTCAATAATTACGGGAAAGCCTGGCGTACAGCAACGCGGGGTCCATTCGAATAGTCGAGGAACCCTTGTTTGGAGGTGCCACTGAAGAAGGTGATGGTTGGATCTTGTGTCTTGCGAGGGGAGGACTGCCGAAGCTTGGGGCGAGGAGGCCGAGGCGAGGGAAGTCACTTGAGGGGCAGAATGGAAATTCAGAAGTGATTGATTGATAAGAACTTACACTGTCTTCTCTACCTAGTTTGCATCCAATCATTTGGTGCATCCAATCACCAACCCTCTGTACTCGTCCAATCATCCTACTCGTCTAATCATCGGTGGCGTAAACATCCTACCGTAATCATCGCGGGATCGTATTGGATTACCTGCAACAGCCCCTCTCAATGCGAACACGCTTCAACGCCAAGAGCCGTCGTTAAGTCCTTGTGACGAGGTCCGCCGAGTCCCTTGGTCAGGATGTCAGCCAGCATGGTCGTAGTCTCGCAGTACTCGACGATCACTTCACCGCGCTTGACTTCATCACGGATGTGGTGGTACTTGATGTCGATGTGCTTGGCGCGGCCATGGTTCACGGGGTTCTTCGTCATCTTGATGCACGACTGGTTATCTTCGAAAATCTTGAGATCCGGGGTGTCTTTGCCT
>NW_003303608.1:39197-90491 GCF_000142945.1 Phytophthora infestans T30-4
AGGTTGCTCTTCGACTGTCAGGTCAGTTTTACTACTTGGTGGGATTTAAGCTGCGTTCCGTACTGGCCGAACCAAGCTTGAGAGTGGAAGCAAGGCAGGATGTGAAAGGTGCTTCGCACAAAGGTTAGCGTATATGCCAGAGTTGGGGTCACAAACAAGGACAACTCGATGTCCCGGTGTGGTTTTGTGTAAATCTCTTAGTGATTGTTGGTCTGTAGACGTAGCGATACAGAAATGTATCTTAGATCGATCGGTGTCATCGCTGCGCGAGGAGGGAACAAACGCTCCAGGGTTAATTGCTAGCGTGGTGATGGGCAAAGGTAATGGTGCATCCGATTCGCGTAATCATAAAATCTGGCAGGCTATCGAATGATACCGGTGCGCGAATTGGAGGTGCACGACTGTACCCGATTGGAGTGGAATCTGCAAAACTTGTCTGCAGCACCGATTTTTAAATTGATGTTATCCTAGCAAATCAGCGTGTGCCTCTCCGATGGCCTTAGCTGCAAATTTTATCGGCTCTTCTTCAGGGCCATGACCCCTACTAGTAGCGAAGAAGTGTGCGAGATCGCCAAGTATGAATGGCGTAAGACCTTTTTTAATATTCCAGCAGATGGGAGAACGAAGTAGAAAGTAGATACCGCGAGATGCTATGCCGCGGCCACTATAGACTATTAGTCTAGGAAGCGGTAAGACATTAAAGAAGCCCGGTGATGGCTGTAGTTGATCCAAGTTGCAAGTGACATCGAAATAAGGTAGTGCACTTGTAAATTGCGATGCCCAATTGCATGATCCCCGCTGATTGCAATTTTTAATTACACACTTTTCAAATCAAGTTGGCAAAATTCTCAAAGCGAGTGAATTTTTACACAAAATTAAAGCATCAGAAAAAAGTCATTTCTCACATAGCGAAAATTCTACTAGTGGACATCACGATCAAGTGAATATGGCTTTATATCGCTGGAACCTCTACTTGTCTTGTTCCATGACCTCTCCTCTTGAGGCCACAAAGAAAGTGTTCAGACAATGACGCTCCACACGCCAGACCAAACGACGCATAATAGAAGGCTTCGCCACTTCCACAGCTTTTTCCAGCAGCGCCTGGTGGCGAGCGCAGAATGTGTCGTACTCGCCTCTTAATAGGAATCCCTCCTTACGCTTGACAATGAATCACCACATCTTTGCCTTGAGCACATTCTAGCAGCCCTCAATTGGGTTCAGCATGAGACTGAAAGGTGTTAGGCGCAACACGACCAGTTTGGAGCTGCTCACGATGCCGTTCCCCGTCTACTACAACCCGATTCGGCAGTACAACAAGGACAAGCCCCACAAGGGGGGGACGAAAGTGTTTGTGGCGGCATGTGCAGAAAGGGCATATTGCTTAAGGTGCGTGCAATTATTACGGTGGCAGACTCCGGTCTTGCCACTTTTGTTTTAGTCAAGATGCTTTTGACGACTTGCAGTCAACATAAGCGATTGATTGGTAAAGTATTGTTCAACATACGCTAACATCGTCTTTCTTATTCGTGCCACAGGAATGAAATTTACTGCGGAGCCAAGACCACCCTACCAGCACCAGTGCCGAAGGATAACAATACTGGCGAAGCTGCCGTTTTGAGGAATATGAATGCGGTTTTCCCTCTGTCGACGACGTCGCCCTGGCGCTTGGTGATTACGGATCGCTATTACGCTTCCGTTAACCTAGTGTTGGAGCTCCTACATCGGCGTATATATTGGACGGGCATCATTCAGACCGATCGTTCAGGGTACGCAAAAGGAATCATGACTAAGAAGGAGGTAATGCACGCGAACAAGCAGAGATTTGTGGCCCCCGCTCAACACAGTATGAAGCCGGCGGAAAACAAGCAATTTATTCAAATAACAGCGGTAATGTGGATGGACTGTAACCCCGTCCATCGGCTATCAAATGAAGGCAGCAGAAAGACGGCCACAGTCAGTTCGTGCATGCCTTGCGTTCTCCGCTTGCTTTATCTAACTTGGTGTTGCGTGTAGTGCATCGTCTCAAACGAAAGATGCAGCTCGTACCTGCTCCCAAGCTAGTCCGCGATTATCATGGGTGACGATGTTCACGACCAGCTCCGAATGCAACGCTACAGCGTACAGATCAGCTACAAGACATAAGTATTACAAGGGCCAATTTCTGGAGATGTTTGTTATGGCGCTCATGAACACGTTTATCATGTTCCGCCATCACTGCAAAGAAAACAACAAATGTCCGCCGAAGCACTACGCAATTTTGGAGGCGCTAATGGAGAAGCTGGTTGCCGTAGACCCCCGTGAAGAGTACACGACAATCGTGGTACGTTATGATTGCTATGCTATATTTACTTATATGTTCGGGAAGCCTAACGTATGTTGTCCTATGCTGGCTGAAGCGCAGAGAGCGACAAGAGAGAACAGCGGCGTCTCCGGCGCTTGAAGGTGGCCCTCCATCGTCTGCAGCTGGCGCTGCATGCGACTTCGGTGGACATCGGCTGGATGAGAATCCAACCACAGTGGACAACGAGCAGGGACTTAAGAAGCGTCAGCGCTTCTGCAAAGTCTATGCGCTGTGAGCAAGGAGTAGCCAAGGAAGTACACAAAAAACTTCTGCCCAGAGTGTTCAAGCGGAAATCAACGGTACGCTATATTTATGCTGAGGGAGAACGAAATGTGTGCTAACATTGCTATCCACAGGAAACACGCCTGCAACCTGGCGCAGGGCAGAGAGAAAAACCGCTTCGCAATATGGCATGACGACTGGAACTAGGGCAACAACATTCCGCGCAGGTTGCTCCAAGAGCACAAAATCTGCGCGACCGTCCCCCTGCATCGCGTCCAGGGAAGAGACGTCGGCGCCGGTTGTCTGCTGATCGAGAGGAAGGTAATGGAAGCGCAGATTACGAAGTGATCACGGCGCAGATGAAGCGTAGGCTAGTGGCATATGTCCTTATTTTTCATTCGTCGCAGGGAGCAATCACTTGAAATTCCAATGGTTTTGTACTGTTTTCGTGTAACGGGCCTAGAGTGTCCATTACTAGCTTACACGTAACAATGAGGAAGCGTACAAGCTCCACGATAGTGAAACCAAGTGCTTAGTCTGAAGGGAAATCAACTCTGTTTTAATTTAGGTCCAGGGCAGCTTGCCCTGACCACTCAAATACACGTCAGCTCCTTATTGGTTGATAATGGGTCTGGCCCCCCATATATCAACCAATAGGATGACGGCAGTTCAGCACACACTAGCCGTGTGCTGCTGCACCTACTTTTGTAATATAATTCTACCTACCTATGTAATGGTGTGGCCAACTACATTACCCCCCCTTCTTAAAGTTGCACTTACGCAACATAAGCGACGGGCGGAGAACAAATCAATCAAAAGGGAAACGAGTAAAAATCGTGGCCAGCAGGAGCGGACGATAAAACAGCAGCAGCAGATTCCAGCGACGGCGACGTCGCTGACGAGCGCGACGACCGCGGCACGCGGCACCCACGTGATGGACGAGGCGCTGAGACCCTGGCCGCTGTATGACATCTCTGGAGCGCAAGATCCGGAACCTCTGGACGAGATGAAGGACCGCTTCCGGCGTTTTCGTGCGCTGCGCCAGAATCCGGTGGACGGCGTCGACCACAGTGCGCTGCAGGAGTCGTGGTGCGCCTTCATCCGGCGCTGGAGCCGGACGCAAGCGCAGGAAGAGAATCTCGTCGCCTGGATCGCATACCGGGAAGAAATCATCGGGGGCCATTCCTTGGGCGAGCTGCGTGTACGAATCTGCGACAGCGCTTGGAGCGACGACGACCGTATCTGCTACGTGCGAGTTGCTGAAGGCTGCAGGAGGTGTGTGTCGTCTCGCCCGACTACGGACGAGTGGAGAGGCCCATGTCGCCGAGCATCCGCTCAGTGATGGCGAGAACGCCTGGGATCCAGCGCTACCATCGCTCGCTGTCCAAAAAGGCCAGCGGCCACTAGTCGCGCCGGCTCGCGGCGACACTTATCTCGACGAAGCGCATCTCCGGCCGCTCCCGTTGGGATTACGAGACTCGGGTCGTCGTTCTCGGTCCCGCTCGCGCGATAGCCAGCAGCGTCGTTCTCGATCACGTTCGTGTGGTCGCGCAGACAGGAGACCTCGTTCTCGATCGCCGCGTGATTATTCGCGGCGCTATCCGGCGCAGGAAGTCTGGAGTCGTACCCTTGGATCACATCCGGGGCATCGCGAAGGGGATTCGCGCGGGGCTCCCACGTATCTTGGTCCGCCGGAAAGCCAAGCCATCGTACGCTATAGCGGCGCGCGGCGGGAGCCGTGCGACTGGTGGACACATGGCGCTGCCCCGACCAACGGGGCGGATCTTCGTGATCGACAATCTTCTCGACTATCCAGCGGATCTCGCCAGCTGAGTCGACAATCGGCGGGGGACCGTCCCGCTGATACGACTGACGTTCTGGGTGGGAGCCGCGAGGAAGATCTCGCGGGGAGCTTCTGGACGGCGTACCAGAAGGAGGAGGAGGCTCATGACGCGGCTGCAAAGGCCGTGAGGACTGCGACCGAGACTCGTCAGTCGAATCGGGAGCTCTTGGCGCGCGTGAGGCTTCTTGAGCGCGCGGTACATGGTCGTCTGCAGAGCGGGACGGTGGAGC
The DNA here is from genome assembly GCF_000142945.1 of Phytophthora infestans T30-4. Lineage (NCBI taxonomy): Eukaryota > Oomycota > Peronosporomycetes > Peronosporales > Peronosporaceae > Phytophthora > Phytophthora infestans. The sequence goes on from NW_003303608.1 coordinate 43,834, forward strand.
AGGCGCCTGGTGTGAATGGCGCGATGGCTCGGCGCGCGCGTCTGGCGAGGCGGCCGCTATATGCGCCGGCGGCTCAGGAGACTGAGTCGAAGAAGGAATCGTAGCGGGCAGGTATTGCTTGAGTCGTCCGACGTAGAACGTCGGATGTAGTCGCAGCGACGTGGGGATATCCAGTGTGTAAGCCTCGCCAATAACCTTAGTCACCGTAAATGGCCCAATAAAGCGCGGTGCGAGTTTACTCGCGCCGAGGTTGGTGACGGCAGAGTCTCTGATTCCTGAAGTCGACAGGAGCACTTGATCTCCTGTCGCGAACTTTACTGTGTGTTTGCGGCCGCGCCTGTCCGCGTTTTCCTTCTGCTTGTCGACCGCCGTCTGCAGCGCGTCGCGGACGTATCGGGTGACTGCTTGGCGCTGGAGGAGGAAGTCTGAGACAGCGGTGTTATCAGCCGGATGTGCCGGTTGCTTTGGCGCGTAGTTCGCTGATGGAGACACCGCGTTAGCGGTGCCAGGACTGATCAGGGCACGATTCGTCCACGAGGCGAGAGGGGACACTGCGTCGCGGGGAGTCGTCAGGGCCTTCCTGGCCTGGGCGTGTGTCACTGCGTTAACAGTCGCTGAAGATGAGGCTGCACTCGAGGAGGAGTCGGTAACCGGTATGGAAACCGGTTGAGGGTCCAATACCGGTGTTGGCGTAGAAGGCTTGTCGGCAACCGGTATGGTAACCGGTTGTGGGTTCAAAACCGGAGTTGTCACAAAGTGGTTGTCGCCTCTTTCACCCCCACCCAGAGTGGAGCCACACGGCGCCGTGGGACGGCCCACGGCGAGGAGAGCTGGAACGCGAGGGTGCCGAGCGTTGTTGACGAAGAAAGGAGTCAAGCCAGTCGACGCGTGAACCGCGTTGTTCAGCGCGAACTCAGCAAGCGGAAGGAACGAGCTCCAGCTCGTAAACGACTTGTCCGCATAGCTGCGAAGTACGTCCTCAAGGACGCGATTAACTCGCTCGGTTTGGCCATCCGTCTCCGGATGAGCGGCCGTCGACATCAGCATGATAGCTCGAAGAGCTTCGTCCAGAAAGCAGACGTGAACCGCGGATCGCGGTCCGAAACAATGGACTCGGGCATGCCATGATGACGGAAGACTGCATCCACGAAGTGTACCGCGGTATCGGCCGCGGTGATCGTATCCGGGACCGGGATGAGGTGAACCATCTTGCTGAACCTGTCGACGAATACCAGGACACCGGAGCGCCCGGCGGAGTCGGGTGGGAGGCCAAAGACGAAGTCCATCGACACCGAGCGCCATGCCTCGGTGGCCACTGGTAAGGGACGCAGGGGAGCCTGCGATGACGCGGACGGTTTCACGCGTTGGCAGATCTCGCAGGTTCTCACCCACTTGCGTACCCACTTATACATGTGGGGCCAGTAAAAGTCGCGCGACACTGCGGCGAATGTCTTCTCACGGCCCAAGTGAGCGCTAAGGGGGATATCGTGGAACTCGTGGATGATCCGTGATCGCAAGTCAGGGTCGTTGGGGACCACTACACGCGAAGCATCGAAGCGATCGATGCTGTACGTTAGCAGCCCGTCTTCAATCCGATACCTATCGATCTGATGGCGTGTGGAGCGGGACAAAGCACTCAGTGTCTTTTCACTGGGCGAGCGGAGATGTTCCAGAATACTCGAATAGACCGGATCGAATTCATACGCAGTCCGGATTTCGTCGCGGAGTGGGGCTTCTGGAGACACGCTCGTCAGGTTCAATCCCGACGCCAAGCACATAGCACAGTTGTCTTCGTCTTCTTCATCATGCAGCGGTTGTCGATCCGGCGAATCGCGTGGGTCGTAATCTGGACGACGAGACAGAGCATCGGGAAGGATGTTGTTCTTGCCGGGTTTGTAGTGAACCACGAAGTTATACTCGGAGAAGAACGACTACCAGCGGGCCATTCGCTGGGAAAGATAAGGGCTCTTCATCGCTGTCCTCAGCGATGCGTGATCGGTATACACTGCGACGGTTTGCTCGCCGAGTACGTACACTCTGAATTTGATCAGAGCGTAGCGCATCGCGAGAAGCTCCTTGTCGTGGACAGGATAGCTGCGCTCCGCTGGCTTCATCTGTCGAGACTGATAGCTGACGACCCGTTCACGACTTTCGTCGTCAAACTGCATCAGCGCACAGCCGATGGCAAAGTCGCTCGCGTTGCAAACGACATGATATGGTTTCGAGTCGTCGGGAAGAGCTAGGATCGGCGCCTCAGCAAGACTCTACTTCACTGAGTCGAAGGCGGCTTGGTGCGCGGGTGACCAGGCCCATGTGGCATATTTCTTCAGGAGTGATGAGAGGGGCTGGATCAGTCCGGCGTAATTCTTCGTGTACTTGTGGAGATAATTCGCTAGTTCCAACCACTGACGCAACTCAGTGGAGTTCTTTGGTGTCGGCCATGCACAGATAGAGGACACCTTCTCCGGGTCGGCGCGAACGTAGTCCTTGTCCACGAAGCAGTCCAGCCAGTAGCTCGGTGCGAAGTCTCGAAGCGGACGCAGCACATGGGAGACCATGCGATTGAGCGTGGCGGGTGCATTCTTCAAGCCTTGTGGCATCACAAGCTACTCCCAGAGCATACCGCTGGGGGTGCTAACCGCTGTCAGCGGGATGTCGCTTCGTCTCATCAAGATCTGATAGAATCCGTCGGTCAAATCGATGGCGCTGAAGACGACACTGCCCGACATGGTGTCGAGCACCATGTCCTTCCGGGGAATTGGGGTTTGCGCAGGGATGGTCGCATCATTCAACTCGTTAAAGGCATGAACGATGCGCCATCCACCTGTGGCCTACTTCACACAGAACGTTGGGCTCAAGTACTCTCACGCACGTGACCCGCTTTACGGCGATTCTCGAAGAACTCGTCGATGGCCTTGACTTGGTCTCGCGGCAGCGGCCACTGCCGCGTCACACAGTACCTCGAACCGGGCGCGAGATCGATCTCGTGACGGATCTATCGGCAGGCAGTTCGGCTGGAATCTTATCGGGGAAGACGTCCGCGTATTCGCGGACGGTCTCGTACACTGGATTACCAGACTCGCGCAAGGACTCCCAGGACTGCACTGCGAATCGCTCCTCGCGAGCGGACTTCGGTTCGGCGCTTAGCACGGGTGGATCCGTCGTCATCACTGACGGCGTTCCCTTCGAGTGGCGTAGACGAAGTGTCTGTGATCAGGCGGACCTGCTCAGCCTCGCCAACCTTGAGACCACGAAGAAGGTTCTTCCAGGAGAGACCTGGAAGCCGGGTGATCGATTGAGCTTCTCGAGGTGGACACGCAAGCTCGACGGTGCGCTGACGGCCCATGCCGTCGTCCACGTGCTCAATGACACAGACCGACTCCGTCTGTGAGGTACCTCTCGGTGCAGTTTCAGGAATATGCAGATTATTGTACTGGTTTCACCATTCGCTACCGCAGATCGCGGATGAGCAGGTTTTGCCACATCGATCACACGGTGCGACTCACAGGCAGCGGCACCGCAGCGCTCCTTACACTACGTGAAAGAGTCTCTTGGATCTCTCTGTGAGACGGAAACAAGGGGACCGCCGAGCTGCAACTACGAGCCGGACTACTCCTATACTATTTAGCGGCTACTACACAAACAACGCTGTCCACAGATATGGATGCCGACACAGCGTCAATAGACGCTGATACCACCTCCACTATCTCATCGACTGGATCTTCTGGCGGAGTACGCTTCCGCACCCGCAAAAACGAATCTGACGTCTACAACTACATCAAGGAGCTCGATACTGGGCATTTTCAGTGTATGGTGTGTGCGAGGGCAGGCGTCAATCAGATCTGGCGCACCCGTTCTACAACAATTCGGCCACAGTGGAAGACTGACAGGCTTTATAGACATTGTCAATTTGACGAGCCGATCAGGCTGTGCATCTTGAAGAGAGAATTTTACCTCTCCCGATCGATATGGCCGGGGGGGGGGGGGATACTAGCTATCAAAGGTTAAAAGCATGGCGTTTGGTCTCCTTCAAACCGGTTTGAACCGAATTATATCCGGTTTGATTCGGATAATTTTGGACCGGGTCTAACCGGTTATGATTCGAATCAAATTCGATTTTAACCGAATTTACTTGACTACCACTCTAACCAACTGAGCTACTTTCCCAAAAAATATTATATTTCCTGTGGTCAGCCATTTCTTTATCTGCGCAAACTCTAAACCTTTAGCAATATCTCTCTTACTGGCCGTGGTGCTGTCTGTCATCAGCATTTTACGTAGTGCGTCTTCTTCGTGCTGCTTTGTCAGTTTAAGCGCGAAGTCGTACGGATCCTCCTTGAGCTTGGTCTTCACGAACGAGATCCAGGTGTGCAGCAATGGTTTTTGCAAAACATCAGCATCTTTAACGTCCAGCTTCAGAAAAGTGTAGATTCCACCCGCGGTTTTCTTCTGCTCGATCCAGCCATCGAGCTGGGTGGTTCTAACCATCCTAGCAACTTGAGACGCGCCGGGACGTTGTGTATTTTGAAGAAGTTTGATCACAGCGTCATCTCCGTACTGAGCGGTCATTGCTAACAGAACCGCCCCCTCCTTTATCTCAGGTATCTTGTTGTTGCTGTTGGTCACCGATTGAGCCAGTGCGGCGTCTGTACGTTTCGAAGCCACCACTCCAACATTCGCAATGTTGTTTCTTTGACTTTCTGGCTGTTGAAACTGAGTTTTTTTCTTTCCTATTTTTTGCAGCTTTGTAGCCCCAGACTTGATTAATTTTCGCGAAACTTCTCTGCACCAGGTACTCTCATCTTCGACCTGCCAGAGCCTTTATCCTTTGTTGGCCCTGTCTGCATTCTTAGGCGCCGGATGTTTTTTACACCCACACCGCCGTTCAAAGCTTCCTGTGAGTCGGCGCTGCTGTTAGACAGTATAGTCAACACAACCAGCTCTGTCGCATCCTAGAAGAATTTTAACTGACAGCAGCAGCAGGAAGTTCCTGAAATGGTTTTGTCGACTAGTCTTAACCATAGACACGGAATTGCGTAATGTCTGGTACCCACTTGATGAAGTATATGTTACGGTACGGCGTCGGGTTGAGGTCAGTACCGCAAACAATAGTCCCAGAGTCATTTAACCCCCCCCTCACCCCCCGTCGCTAAGGAAGCATGTGGGGGTCGTCATAGAATGGGCGTTTAGTCTGTTTAGTCCCCAATGTACAGGGCTTGGGGTCCTAACTGTAAAGAGAAAGTTCCTTGGAGATACGCTGTCGTAATGACAGTGCTTTAAATGAGAAGCCTCTGAGCCATCCATTTATTCTCCAAAACGGAACGCGGGACCAAGATGCCTCCCCGCCGCGTCACGCGCGCTGAAGCGGAGGCCTTCCTACGTCGTCTCGAGGGAAAGGGAGGCGCAGAACGATCCCGCCTGCTTGAAGAGCACCGTGCGTATATCGACGGTACGGATGACCGCGATGCTGACTTTGGCGACGTAGTTGCGGATGAACCGCTTGTTTCAGCTCCTACGTCAGCAGCAACGGGAAGGCGGCCTAGAATGACAGTGGCTTCACGCAAGCCTCCTGCCCCAGCTACGTACCAGAAAAAGGGTGCACTAGTGGGGTATTACAATTTGCTGGCAAGAGCGCCGCAATTGAAATGGAAGGCGCCAGTCACAGCACTGTATGCAGAAAACCTTGCTGTCGATGCTGCTTCTACTGATGAGGATGGGAGTGACAGCGGAGGCGAAGATTACGTGGAAACAGTAGAAGACCATGGAAATAACGACGCTGAGTTTGACATGGCGACAGCGGCAGAGATCACAACACCGAGGAAGGCGGCGAAGAAGAAAATACCGGCAAAGACGCCTGGCAAGGCCAAAGCAGAAGGTAAGCGTAAGCGCGCGCCGTCTAAGAGCTGAAGAGCTGACGAATCGGTGTGGACAGCGAGCCCACACGTTGCTGCTGATGAAGAAGCCGTCAGGTGAGGAGATTATGCGTTTTGCGTACGATGTGCTTCTCACACTCCATGTTCGTAATTGTTTGTAGCGATGCGTCTGTTGGTGGAGATTTGGACTATAGCAACACCATCTCCGCCATGTGCAACAAACACAACGCAGGTACATCGTGAGACCATGGCGACATCGGAAGGTGCTTCCTCTGGGCAACAGACTTCACCGCTAACGCCACCTCGATCTTCGGCTGCCAGGTACGCTGTCACATGACGAAACTTTTCATGACGTGCTGTGCGAAGACATCTTATTGCCTCCGGTACGTGTTCCCGATAGCGTCTGCTTCCATGCATACGTTGTTTTTTTTTTTCGATGACAAAGTCTCACATGCTTGATGCTATGCTTGTATTGGACTAACCCATGTCGGATTATTCTGGATTTGAAAAGTTGAATTTCTCGCCGTGCTGGATATCACGCATGTGCAATTACGAATAATGGTAGATAAACTGCGTGTGAAGGTCGGAGCTTTACTGTGGAAAAAAGCACAGAGCGAATAGACGTGACAAGAGTGAAGTGGATCCTGTGAACGATAACTCTGGTCCAGCAGCAACGTTACGGAACATGAACGCTGTGCTTCCTACTGAGAAAGACGGGGTTTTCTACGTGGTGGCAACCGATCGGTTCTATACATCGATACAAAGTTCGCTACAACTTCTAGAGAGGGACGTCTATTCTGTGGGGACCATTCAAGCTAACAAGAAAGGGTCTCCTGCATCGTTGAAGCATGAAAAGAAAAAAAAAGTCCGAAAAACACCGCTCGTGGCACAACCCAGATTGTGGTGTCAAAGTCTGTTCCGAAGCTCTCCGCTCTTGTTTGGTCCGACAATACCATCATGTACATGCTGGCGTGTGGAAGTAGTTATGCAATGAGCTCTTGTGGTAAGTTATTCAGTTTATTTTTACAGCTTACTACTTTCTGACCATGTAGTTTATTTGAATGTAACAGAGCGGCGCCTTCCAGGTACACAAGGACAGAAGGAGACGGTGCCTTGCCCCGCCGCCATGACGACGTAATATCGGTGTATATGCGGGGTAGATGTCTACGACAACTTCGTCTCCAGCGCTACTCGCTGCAACTCTACCTACGCTTTCGGAAGTATTACAAGCGTTTGGCCATGATTTTTCTACATGGCTATCATCAACTGCTATATTGCGCACCACGACGTTTGCAAGTTGCAAGGCGATTCTCCGGCAGGTCGCGCCGGTTTCATCGCTCAGTCGCAAGCCCAGATACTACAAGTGGGGTCAGCCAAATTTGCAGACACGGTAAGGAATATGCTTATTCTGCTGGTTGCTCACATTGCTAAGTATTACTGTATGTGTCCAAAGATGTACTCACCTAGACCGGTTACACCATTGCATGGCGACGTTCCACCGTCCACCCACCAGCTAAAGATGGACGACGAGCGGGTGGAGGTGAATGAAATTTGAAAGCGGCGTCAACGGCAGTGCAAGGTCTGTACTATACGGAAAACAAGCAGTACACAGCGGCAGGTGACGCGATTCTACTGGCCCGGTTGCAGTTATCACACACGGTCGCACATACCTTAGCTGAAGAGGAAGATGCCAGATGCGATCCCCGTGCGGTTAACGTTGTTCGCCATGAGGCCTTGAGTGCCTCAGAAGTCGGCACCACGACGTCCCAGCCGTGAGTATCGACGTTCCACGTCACGGTCGCCGTCGACGACGAAGCCGCCGCTGAAAGTCGGATTTGAACCTCGTCTAGATCGACGACGCTATCAGTGACTTGGAGTCCAGGGCCCGGGATCCTCCGACACGGCCGGTTGAAGCGTTTGCTTACATCTTCGATGGCGAGACCGGTTTACCCGTCAAGGAATCTGGTGTCTACTTGGAGCCGTTGCCAGAAGCCGCAGAGATTTTAAACCCGAGGAAATGACTGTCGAGTCTTTCCTGGCCAACATCAAGGATGGGGAGGTTGCCGAGATGGTGCTCATAAGATCTGAGGCCACTCGGGTGGCGTTTTCCCCCTCCTCTGTCTTGGAAAAGAACGGCTTGGAAGAGGTGAGGAAGCGCTCGGGCTCTGAGATCCTTAAGAGCCCCGGAGATCCGGTGTATCCTCTGGTAAACGGAGTACGCGGACGTGGTCAACAAGCGTCCACCAACCCAACTCCCACCAGATAGATGCGTACGGTATCAGATCGGTATCGTGCCTGGCACAACGTACTGTGACACGAGACAATGGTATCTTCCAGGCGAACAGTGCGAGGTCATTGATGGCTTCCTCGCTGCGAAAGCGAAGGCAGGCATGGTGTGGGAGTCAAAGTCCCAGCACTCAACGCAAACGTTCGGAAGCCAAACGGGAAGTGGCGTCTAGTTCACGCTTATAACAAGCTGAGCGACGCGACGCTGCCGGCCCAGAACCAATCCCATGAAAGGATGCCTTGTTGAACAACATGGCTGGAACGGTACTGTACAGTGCGCTGGATTTCGTAGCCGGATACTTTCAGATCCTAATGCGCGAGAGCGACAGCCCGCTCACCACGGTGAGCACTCCATGGGGCATGCTTCGGGAGAGGCTCGTCATGCCGCAGGGCTTGCCGAACGCCCCAGTGACATCAACCACCTGGTGACGTAGCTGCTCCGGCCATTGCGTGTCTTCATACAAGCGTATATCGACGGAAGCTTCGTCCATAACCGCGGTGAGGGAGGCAAGACGGTCATAAAGGTGCATTTGGGGCACCTTCGTCGAGTGTTGGACGTGATGCGAGCGAACAAGCTTTACGTCAACATCGACAAGTGCGTCTTCGCGGCACTAGCGATCAAGCTTCTCGGTTGCTTCATCAGCAACGTAGGCGTTCGAGCTGACCCAGACAAGGTCAAGACCATTGCAGCATGGCCGACACCCCAATTCCGAAAGGATCTTCGAAAGTGGTTGGGCATAGCCAACTACCTTCGCAAGTACAGCGCAGGGTACGCGAGTCTCACTAAACCCTTGCTGTGCCTCCTTCAAAAGGACACCGACTGGCGCGACCAAGATGTCTTGGACAGCTTCAAGGCCAATCTCCAAGGACAGTCTCCAAGAGGCTTCTGTCCGGGCCCTGCCAGACGAGATGAAGCCGTTCAACGTCGTCTGCGATGCTTCCGACTATGCAAGCGGTAGTGAATGGCTGCAAGCCGGTGCGGCCGAGTCTCATTTCAGTCCAGGCAGCTCGAAGCCGCCAAACGGAAATACCCTGTCCACGGAAATGGCTCCTGGCAATGAAGTATGCCCTTGTGAAGTTTCGGTTTTTTCTGGGCCCAAGGCCCTTTGTGATCTACACAGACCACGAGTCCTTGAGGACGGCGATAAATTCGCCTCACCGCTCCCAACGGATGGCGACGTGGCTACCCTTCATCCCGCAGTACAGCTTCCGCGTTGGGCACAAGACGGGCAAGCCCAACGGGCTTGGGGACGCCCTCTCACGGCGTCTAGCATACGCGTTGGCCCACATCAAACGGGTGACAACGGATCTATGTGATCGGATACGCGTGACGTATCAGGGCGATGCGGCTGTCCCGCCATTCGTCAAGTTACTAGTTGCAGGAACGAACGCGAAGTCCGACTGGCTTTCGTCGCGACAGCGTTCCCGCGCCACCGATATGAGTTGAAGTATGGTCTCCTCGATTACCGGGTGGATCCAAGACTATTGGAAGTCGATGAGTCTTGCCCAAATCTTTGGGCTCCCGCCGACGGACACGGCAACACCGGGATTTTGATGTCGGCTGAGCAAGATGGTACATCTTGCACCAGCACCCGTTACCGTCACAGGTGAACGGACCGCGAGGTTGTTCGTCGATGGTGTGTTCCGCTATCACGGCCTCCCGGAGATGATTGTCTCGGACCGGGACCTGCGGTTCACGGCCGCGTTTTGGAAAACGCTGTTTCCTTTACTTAGAACTCGTCAGCAGATCTCCACTGCGGATCAGCCGCAGACAGACGACAAGACGGGGCGCGTCAATCGAGCGCTCGAGGACACTCTGCGCAGTGTGTGCGCGGGATCCCTACGTACTTAATCGACGTAGCTTCCAGTCGTTGCGTTTGCTCTCAGCAACACGGCGCACGCGTCCACGGAGTCCACGCCTCTCTACTTGAATGGCTATCGTCACCCTAGAGTGCATCTCACGCTTCGAGGAGACACTGCATTATATATTCTAACTGGGGGAGAGGCTCGGAACGATCTTTCCTCCCAGTTCCCAAAGGGGAGACCGGGAGCGCTGTGGAAACAAGTAGAATACTTGGCGGATACCAAGCTGAGCTTGATCAGCACGGCTCGCGATGCCATGCTAACGGCCCAGGACAGACAGAAGGAGGACTCTGACAAAAATGAAAGAGAAAACTTAACTGTGTTTAAGGTGGGTGAATTAATGCTATTAGACACGAGGAACCTACGACTAGACACAATCGGCTCTGTGGCAAAGCCAAACTGAAGCACCGCTTCATCGACCCGTTGCAGTCCTGGCCAGGCATGGTGCGGCGTACACCATCGACCTGCCTAAGTCAATGACGACGCAACCGACGTTTCACGTTGGACGTCTTAAGCAATACTATGATCCGAAGGGGGCTGCTGACTCGCCAACCCACCTTGGTCTTACTCCGCAAAGCGAGGGCCGGCCACAGACGTCGACGAGGGAGTCGGAGCGGTCACCCAAGCCTCCGTCTGGACGGAAAGCTGCGGTCAAGACCGTACGCAGGGGCCCCGTACGAACGGACACAGGAGCCATACGCCGAGTGCGTCGAGTACGTCAGGTACACACCATACGCGTACGACTGCGAGTGCGCCGAATGCGGCTCCGGACGCGGATCGTGCGGAAGGCCTCGTCACGATCGGACGAAGAGGCCCGCCGGTCTACCCGCAGATGCAGGCTCGCGACGTCATGCTCCAACAGGTCCAGGCGGCCCACAAGACGAGCGAGCACGCCCTGATTCCCGGGCTATGCGTCAGCATCACCGCCGGTCCCAAGGACAAGTGCAATCTCAAGCACGAGGACGCGTTAGCAAAGGCGGTCAGCCTCAGGGACCTGCGTCGGCCCAGCAGGAGAAGCACTCGGACGAGAGTAGCGATCCGGGAGTGCCTGGTACTTGGGCTCGTATGAGGGAACTTTTGCCACTGTTTCGACAGGACAGGGACGTCTACTACGAGCGGATACGCCAGGAGCAGCGGCTTCGCGGAAAGCGTCAGATCCTCGTGAAGTGGAGGGGTTATGGCAACTCCGAGAACTCATGTGAGACGATGGAACGGACTGCCCGAAGGCTGTTGCAATCTGGGAACGAAAGGAGTGGGATCTTCCCAAGTAGTTCGCGGATACTTGCCCGAACGGAGTACAGACGTTGACGGCACTCCGTACCCGCGCGCGCTTTAGAATGTCCCTTGGCAGCATGCGCTTGCTGACCAAGTGGGCGAATCGGATACGACGATCTCGCTGCTCCAGGATGCGAGACAGCAGCTGATCTTCATGGAGTCCCCGTGACTCCGAGAGTGAGTACTTGAGAGACTCCACCGAAGCCCAGAAGATGTCTTCACATGAGTTCCAGTTGGGACAGTTCTCAGAAAGAACTCAGGGGTAGCCCCAGAGAGGGTAGAGACCACCCCGATTCTCGGGCTTCTTTCAGGACAAGTCGTGAAGTCCTTCAGAGGGATTCGGCGTCGCGCGAGAAGCACGCACCGGGCCGCATCCAAGTTGTCGGTAAAGAACCGCTCCTTCTGGACCAGGGCACATTCGTAAACGCCCTTAGAAGTGAGACCACCAGCAGATCCACGAAGCGCGACGAGGATCGCCAGAAAGAGGTCTGCCCCAGAGCTACCTTCGGGAGGCCAATAACCTCTTGAGTTAATAGCAGCTCCTTTGGTTGACAGGTGCTACCACCAGACCTCCACGCATGCGCTGGGCAGCTTGGAAGTACCCCTGCTTGTCAAGGTCGTTCGTGATCTCTAAGGGTTCACATATAACCGCCTCCTCTTCCTCTTCATCCGATGATCCGAAACGGTTCCGATAGGAGTACCCATTCTCCGTCTCCTCGCGGAGTGGATGCTTCGAAGCCGTGTTCTTCTTAGACGGTATAGCATCTTCGGCGCTGGCTTTGGCGGCCTTAACACGCGCAAGCCCCTCGGCGAGCGTGAGATGTTTGGGGGCTTCCTCCTCCTCGTCGTCGCCAGCTTTCGGAGACCCCTTAGCCTTGATGACAGGACTCTCAGAGCGCACAGATGTCCTGGGACTGGGGTCACCGTGGTCACTGTCGAGCGAGTGCACACTGTCGTCGTCGTGCTCGCTAAGATCTGGAGTGTGCCCCACTCACGATGCTCCTGTGGGCTCCGGGGGGCTCCTGGACTCCTCCTCGTCCTCACTGCCCGAACCGAATTCACGCTCAGCGAACCAAGGTTTTGGTCACGTGTCTGGAGAGACCGAAAGTGACAGACTGCGGCGCTTGATGCACACTTGATAGCTGCCGCGTCGTCAGATGAACCGATCGCCTCCGAGGTCACCTTAGAAGCCTCCTGAAGTGCAGAGCCTTTGCCGCGAGGCTTTGTTCTCTTGGCTGCTCCTATCCGGCAACAGCCTTGGAGCGGGTGTCCACATAGCCCTTCGCAGTGCCACGGGTTATGCTAAAGGTCGACGTGGAAGAGCGCTCAGGTGCTGCTCGAGGATCTTAATGTAAATTGAGCCTACGTCGTGTTCGCGCAACCAAGTCGATGTATGTGGACTTTGAGAATCAGAGTTTGTGACGTACACTTCCTCATTCTGATTGGTCGGTAAGAGGAACATAAATGGGGGAGGATGTAACGGAGTACGTAACCCAATGGTACCCCTAGTTACATGAAGTGTGATACGTCACACTTAGGGATATATGGTACATGGTACCACGGTCGTCAGAGGCCAACCATTGACTTACGACATAGTTTTACTAAAGTGGTTTATGCTTTATTTATTTAACGCAAGCTTAGACTACCTTAAAAAACATTCAATTTACAGCTTACATTATAATAAACTGGTCACTTCGATACCTTTCGGCAAAAGGGACCTGTTAGCTACTGTTCACTGAGGGTTGTACGCTCTCGGAATTCAACTTCCTCAAGCGCAAAGTGCTGTGTGACAGATGGGCCCCTGGTATAGCTTACCAGCTAGCCATGCGAGTAGCGCGGCGAGCCCGTGGCGAGCGGAAGGTAGGCGAAATGCGGTAATTCACATGCATTCGCCACACTGCCGTGAAGCGGTGGCGCTCGGCTAGTTATCGAAGTACTACACTATTCAAGTAATATTGCAATGTTATATGACTTGTCCCATGTATCAACCTGAACTACGTGGGTGTTTTACCGGAAAATGCTTCGACCAGAAACCGGCTTCAGACCTCATTCAATGCTCCTGTAGATACTATAATTTTAAATGGACATCATTTGTAATGACTATTTTAATGGTGAGTTAGCACTGTGACAATTGTTTGAGGTAGTGACCTCGGTCGAGGCAAAGTCGACGTCGTACCGTAAACTAAACACTAGTTGATTAAAATGACTCTGGGACTATTGTTTGCGGCGCTGACCCCAGCCCAGGCAAAGTCGATGTCGTACCGTAAACTAAACACTAGTACAATAAACCCTCCGTTACGAGAGCAAATCTTGAATACACAGACTATTTTTCACATGCTTGATATCAAACATTTTAAAAAAAATGTTAGCGTAAAATTTGTACAGAAAAAAAAAAATCGGTGTCTGTAAATTTGTACAAGATCCTGCAATCGTACGTATTATGGACCCACATGCTTTATATCCGGCATGATGAGTAGATTCCGTAAAGCCCATACGCGACATCGTGCTTTTTCAAGGGGCTGTTTTATTGGAAATGAATCGTTTTTGACAGAGTCACGTGCAAAACGGCTACGAAAGCAAATTTGTGTATTGCATCTGATTGCTAAACGCAAGTCATTTGGGCTATTACTTACGCAGCTTCACTGTTTCCGTCCGCTTTTTTGGTGGGGTCCTCATCTGGATACCGCGGCCGTGGCGCGGCTGTGGACTCTCGCATCCATTGCGCCAAAGTTGGTACCAAATGGAGAAGCAAGTCTGGTTGTTATTTGGGTAATGTGCTTGGCGCACCTTGTCACACAATGTAGACACTGCATTATACGTGTCATATACCAGTAGCAAGTCGATAGAGCATAGCAACGTACCGTTTGCAGCATTTACATATCGTCGATCAGCTTCAACCTGACGATGCCCGTTGCAGCTACGTTGATTTTAGTCTCATCCCCAATCATTCAAGTTGCTAAAATTCCGGTTGCCCCCGACACTGGTAATGTGCGAGCTTGCACCACGAGTGGACAAGCTCTTTAAACTTGGTCATCGCGCTCGCATCCGTGAATTCGAAATCCGACGCTTGCGCCTACGTCACTTGTTCATATTCCTCGTCGACCTATTCTTCCTGCACTCAAATGCTTTGGCTCCTGTCTTCTTGCAGTAGAATCGTTTACCCTGTTAGCGACGCTAATTTTTGAAGTCCTTCATACATTATTAATAATGGGCAATCCCATCTGTTTTAATCTGTTAGAAGCAATTCGAAGAAAGCGCGAATACGCTCCTCCACGCAGTAGGTATTGATGCTACTTTATACCTCAGACGCGCCCGTACGATTAGTTAAATCGGTGCGTATACTGAACCCAACACTGTTATAAAAGTAACTGGTGGGCGGTTGACGGTTGCAACTCCAATACGATGACGAAAGCCAATCGAGCGATCGTTATAACGTCGAGCTCTCCCCCAACCCAGAGCTGATTTCACGCATCTCGTATTTTGGGGGAATCTTGCAACTGTACCTTTCATGAGGCCTTATAATAATTAACACATGTAGGTTTGCATTGCAGTTTGTAACCAAGTTGTGCATTGCGGCGAAGAACAATAGCCTCTAGGAACTTCTTCGAGGATGTTTTTAGTAAGAGGGCAGCTGGGGCCACACGTCGCTTGGGGGTAAAGTATTGTACACCGTTGTACACATTAACGGTGGTGTGTCTGTAGGTAAATATTCTGCGCCTTGTAACGTTGTGCTGCACAAACCCGGTCGGAAGATGCATTTTGTACTGGTACCGGAACTAAACAAAATACTAGACTGCATTTCGCGCTATATCACAGCCGAAAAAGGCATCTGGCGTGGGTCAGTTCACAATTGTTGCTGTACTATACTAATGCGTCAACTGGTTTAAGAAATGGAGTGGTGTGTACCAACCCAGTAACCTCGCTTCGTGACGTTTAGCCACAACGGTAAGCAGCCGGGTCTAAACAACTTATACAAAGGGTCACCGGTTCTTCGTGGTAGAGAGTGCAAGTTTATTAAAAGCATTATTGGTCCGGAATGATTACGATCTCCAACTGCTCGCTATGCTCACGCTATCAGGGATTTCTAACGCAACTCAATCGCAACGCTACGTGATACTTCAGAACGAAATTCGCTCGCTCGATCACAAGGCACCTCCAAGAATCGATGAGCAGCCACCCTTTTCCCCAAGGCCACTGAGCGATAGCCTCGTCAGCTTCGTGCGTCCACGAGGCCGTTACCACGCCGATGTAGCGGGGCTTAAGACATATTTCGAAGCGACAGTGGGTCCATACGATGCGCACCGGAGATCCGAGAAGCCTGTAGTTGATCGCCCGCCAATGGGCGTGAATAACGAGCCAAGGGTGAGGCCTCAATCATGCTTCTATCTCTCATTAGCAAGTCGAGTAGGCCGGCGAAACTGACGCTGGACGAAAGTTCAATCAGACTCAGGGAGACACACAAGCGCAAATGTGAGGACTCCAACAAGTCCCTTCGAAGCGAACAATGTCGGTCCAACCTGGCGCTATACTGAGTCAAGCAGAGGAGCGCCCAGCTGCAGCTCGAGCGGAGTGTCGAGCAGCTGCACAAAAAGACGGACACTCTAAAGTGTCAGTACCGGGACTTGGCCTTTCGAGAGAGTAGCAACCAGAGCACATGAAGTATCGTGGCAGAGGTCTTTCGACTGCTGGAGACCCGTTTTCGCTGGCCCTGGCGTGTGGCCAGATGCGGAGCCACTCGGAGACGCGCCATATCTTAGCCAACTACGTTTTGTTACTATGTATTCCAATGAAGGACACACCGCTACTCAACTCGTTGCTGAATGTAGTATGGATCAGTCGAATAACAAACATTGTGATCAAAAGGCGTCTGTTCACCCTGATTTAAAGAGGACTCTACATAGATGAACCTTGTCGTTAAAGCAGCTCCCGCAATACATGGACTTCGATCACGCCAAGCGGTAGCCGAGCCGAAGTCTAAGATATCTCGTACATGGTACCAGGGTCGTCAGAGGCTAACCATTGCCTGATGCCATAGCTTAACTTAAGGCGACTTTTAGTTTTTTTATTTAACCCAAGCTTAGGTTACCTATAAATACATTCACCTTACAACTTACCTTAAATTGGTCACTTCGCTTCCTTAGACAAAAGGGACCTGTGAACTACTGTTCACGGAGTAGTCTCGGAAGCCAGCTTGCTCTAGCGCAAGGTGCTGTGTGACCCTGTCACACTTGGTAGCACTTGTAGTCAATCCACGCCTACGCGGGTAGACTACCTGAACCTCTCTGAAGTTCGTCGCGGAACGTCTTTTTCGCATCCGAACGACTCAATGTTCGCGTCGATTCGAAAGAAGGCTGGTATCATCGAGATGGTGGCCCTGCAGAGCCTGGTTGCGTCAACACCGGCCTAGCAGCTTGGGCTCGTCAATGCGTTTGACGCCTAAGAGCGAGTGGCCCATCGCACATGTGCGCGAAGACCTGCAGGCTCCGGCGGCGGAAACAAGTTTTCCACACCCGAAGCTAATACGGTTGAAGGTGAAGCCGTATGAAGGGAAGAGAGGTCACTTCTGGGTTCGAAAGGGAGAAATTGCGATTAACGCAGCTCCGACTTCGCCCGAGCAACTCCACCCTGATGTTCCGCTCTCCAAACTTAGCGGTCGTGCTAAGTGTTGGGCGTACACACGGGAGGCGACATCGCCTGGACGTTTCATATACTGAGCTCAGCTGAGCGAACGGCCCTAAGCCGCGTTCCTCCCTCCAAACTACGATTACCGGCATCGTTCCTGCTTCCTCTCATGCAAGCAAGAAAAGACGCAAGCCGCCCGAGTACGTCCAAGAGCTGCGGAAGCTCCAGGCGTCCCTACTGGGCAACTCACTCAGCGAACACATCAAAATGGCTGTGTTCATGGACGACCTTCGAGTGGGCCCGGCGCGCACTTAGCCGTTCTGGGTGCAGTCAAGCACCCTCGAATAGGCTATTCAAGTGGCGCTTCAAGAAGCAAACAGCCCTCGCCAGGCGCGCACGCGGGCCTCAACATGACCAGGGAATGCTATGCTGAACCCAGGTCGGTCCAACCTCGCAGGACCAGTTCCCATGGAACTCGGGTCCAGAGAAAAGTGCGACATTCGATGCTTCAGCTGCGAGAAGCTGGGACACTTCAATCGTGACTATTCCGCGTAGAGACACCGCAGGCGGATTTTCCCCAAGCCGTCCTCAATCGTCGCTGGTAGAAGCCAGGATCCCGGCGACAGGCGAACGCCGGAGAGCGGTAGGGGCGGGGCGCCCTACTGGGGAAGAACTAAGCCTTCGTGAGGGGTGCGCGGGTGGCGCGTACCGCGGGGACTTAGCCCCTGAGAGTCTTCGCACTCTTGAATCGGCGAAGAGCAGCAGTGGCTGCTTGTAGTACACGGATGTGTACGGGGATACGATCACTCCTTAAGAACCTGGATCGATTCTGGGGCGTCGCAGAATTTCGCACGCCGCCAGGCGGTTGATCGTAATAGCAAGAAGATGTCTTATACTTTGCGATAAAGGCAACGGGACGGAGTTAGTGCGACCGGCCTACGGGAAGGTCGTCACTGTCCCCAACTTTCAAATGAATCTAGCCGTCAAGCGCGAAGTCTTCGACAGCCCCGAACAGTTAACTGCTCACGACATGAAACCCTACGATTGGATTCTGGGCATACACTGGCTCGAGAAGCACGATACCTGGATCGACTGGCGAGGCTAGGCAATCGGTGTCAGCCGCCCTGCGATGTCCGACAGAGCATAGGTGAATCATGTTCCCACCTCTGTCAGGATGCCGAAGCATCCGGCGGATGCTTGGGAGTCGTCGACGTATATGACGAGATAACTGATGGCTGAGGAAAATTTGAAGGTGACGGCGCCAAGAGGCGCTGGCCAAGCGGGTAACGTAGGTCCACAAGCGGGCAACATAGCTCCGCAGACAGCGGCGGATGTCTCGGATGTTGGTAATAAAGTGTCTAGGATAGATAACAGCGCCATCACGTCGTCGAATACCCTGTACATCCCTGAAGTTTAGGTAAGCCTCGTATCTGTGTTTAATCTGACCGAGAAGGCCGTCGTCGCGGAGTTGCGCGAGGCCAAGTGTGGCTTTCGACACCCGGATTTTCGTGACAGGAATTCGGGGTTGCTGGATTTGATTCCCCCCGAACGTAATGGGGCCAATGCAAACCAAGTCACCTCTTGGTTGCATGTACGAGCTGACATCCATCACCAATTACTCTCGTCATCATAGTGCATACTTCATGAAGGCAACCCAAGACGTGCTGTCAAGGTTCACTAATCTAAAAAGCAGCGATTAAGAACCCAACTAACAAAAAGAGCATGCGCCTGCGCTTTGAAAAATGCGGTAAGTATATGGGTCGACAGTTCAAGGACTTATTTGACCGCAGCGGCATCAGGCATGAAAAGCCGGTGCCGGATGCACCTCAGAAGAGCGGGTTGGCTAAGCTTACGAGCCGGAGGCCTCGTGAAGATGGCTCGACGCATGCTCAATCACGAGGCCTTTAGCTGAAGTGGTAGGCTGAAGCGATAAACACAGTCGCGTGAATCATCAATCGGGTCTTCAATTCGGTCACTGTCAAGGCGCCGTACGAGATTGTATACCGTACCAAGCCTCGGATCAAGCCATCAAGGTGTTTCGTGCATTTGGCTACACACACGTCCCTGATGAGAAGCGTTGTAAGGTCGACGCGAAAGCGTTCAAGTGTCGCTTCATTGTCTACGCATATGGTTTCAAGGCGTACCGAGTCTAGAGCGTTGAGACTGGGAAGGTACATGGCGTGTGCACCGTGAAGTTCGAAGAGACGACAGGTCCAATGTACCTAATGATGCATTATTATGAGGAATACGGCAATGACTCTACATCTGCAGCACGGACCTGTCCGCGACTTGGAATGTTACAGATAGATCCAGTTGCAGTAGAAGCTGGAGACGTGACCCCACTTCAACGTGTCGTAAGCGTAAACCGATTCATCGTGCCGTGTAGCTAAATAATTCCCCGGATTACGCGGGCCCGCATACGTCACCTTGACGAAACGACGGGCCCTGAAGAGGTGTGGACCAGTTAGATGGAAGTTGTGGCATCATACGAGGTCGAAACAAAGTGGCAAAAAATACTCAAGAGCACCCGAAGGCTATTGACCAGCAATGACCAGCAGTTCGAAATTAGGTGAGTAATAGCGGCTTTCAGCAAAGTACCTAGCTCGTACGCCGAAGCACTTCAGGTGTGGATAGTGACGAGTAGAAAAAGCTATCGCAAGCGAATTGGCGTCGCTCGCTGAAAACACAAACTTGGAAACAGGTGCCACGGTCGGCACACCAGCGGCCAATCGGTTGTATCTAGGTATTCGCGTTCAAGCGGGACGGGAAGGACTAAACCATTCGTCACAAGGTTCATTTCGTTGAAAAGTAGATTTCGCAGAAACATGGCATCGCCAATGAAGAAGCTTACGCGCCTGGGTCAAGCTGGCGAAGTGCGTTAGTGACAGATTTGAGATCGAGCAGTGTGGCGTCAACTCAGAACCCCTGTATGATAAACGCAGTGATGAGACCTACGTGGTGTTACCTAAGGGATTGCATAGATACTTACTTTGTCTAAGGCTAAAGACGAGGATGATATCGTGTGTCAGCTGCTTCAGAGTCTCTGTGAACTCAAACAAAGCGTTCGTGTGTGGAACGAGACCATCGACAGTCATCACAAGAGTGGTGCAAGGCGGCCGAAGCCAACCTATGTCTAAAAAACGAGAGGCGAATGTGACGACAAGTGGGTGGTGTTTCTCTTCGACGATTACATGCTGATATTGGCGGAGGCCAAGACTAAATCCCAAGCGATTCAATATCAAGGATCTAGAATGTGCTCACGGCATTGTCGGTACCAATATCAACTAGTGCAAGACGCTACATATCATCCAACGAGTGTATTCAAAGTCAACAGTTAATATGCTCTGGCAGGATGACGCTAACCCGTATCTCGTTCCACTGAAACCTGGGGTTCGTCTCAGCAAGACCGACCAACCCCGAAGCAAAGGCGACAGAATCTAAATACAATCCTAGCCGTACCTTTTGATCGTGGGATACCTTATGTATGTAGCATGTGGTACGCGACCATATCTCTCC
This sequence comes from Phytophthora infestans T30-4, assembly GCF_000142945.1. Lineage (NCBI taxonomy): Eukaryota > Oomycota > Peronosporomycetes > Peronosporales > Peronosporaceae > Phytophthora > Phytophthora infestans. The sequence continues at coordinate 64,269 of NW_003303608.1, forward strand.
ATTTTTGTTGCTTAGTTGAGCCGCTTTTTGGAGCATTCTGGTCAGAAGAGCTGAGATGCTGGCACCCGGGAGGTGCGTTACCTGTTGAAGGCCATGTACATTAGCTTCAAAGAATGGAGCTCGTCGAATACTCCGATGCAGATTAGGCCGGGAACCGTGACGACAGACGCTCCTTGAGCGGCAAAATGCTTATTATGTGTCGTGCACCAGTAGTGTGGCGATTCCGGTTTCAGAAGTCCGTCGCACCGAGTTCGCCTGAGACCAAGTACATAGCGCTCAGTGACCGCATGAAGGAGGTCGTTGTGAATGCGCCTTCCGCTCCAGAACATTGGCTCGGAACAAGATGCAGGAAAGGTAATCTACAAGAAAACCCAGGATGCGAGGGCACCGGCGAACAACACTGGTTATCAAGCTCGCACCAAGCACATCAGCATTCGCTTCACGAGAAGGTTGCGAGTGGTGAAGTCAAGCTGAAGTATGTGGATACCGAGATTCAGATTGCTGATAATCTTAAGCAGTACATTTCGACCAAGACGCATCCTCTTCTTGTCGGGCCGCAGTAACGTGGGAATTAATCTTGAAACGTCCAATTGAGTGTGGATGTTGTGGTTGCACTTCATTGTCTACTCGTCTGGATACATACCGCTTGGCACGCGGTGTGCGCGTGCCGAATGCGTGCTACAGTTGAAGAGCCAGGAAGCGTGCGACTGGATTGACAGATCATTTGGTACCCTAAATTGTGATTGGACGCCAACTATAATTCCGTCTATCACAGGATCTACGAGAGGGCAATCGTGACTTGTGGCATGCACTCTATACAAGTGTGTCCGCTGCGAACAGGCGTGTGCGCTGTATATACGAATATTATCCATCTTATATACATGTGTGTCCGTTGCAGATTAGTGTGTTCATTGTGTATACTATTTTTTATACGCGGACTGTCCGTGGTACGAGGTAGGAGGGGCTCCATGTAGGATTCGTGATGATGTCTGAGTCAATCAAGCTCACATTTAATTTTTCATTCATCGGTTCGCATCGACAAGTCTCGTTCGGATTATCCTATACGCTCAAATTATATTACGGCACCTTTCACGTTAGAAGCGCTCATGATAATCCTATTCATTTTGTTCTACATGGCGCTATATCAAACCTGATCGTAATCGCGATGATAAGAGGAAATCATTTCTCGTCGGTCGCGCTACGGTCGCCTCAGAATCCTGTAGTCAATGACTAATTTTGCGTGTTTTTGGTCTGCTACTTTACAACCTGGATTGCTCTAATTACCGACTACATTACAATAACTGCAATATAGATGGTCGACTTCAGGATGGGGTGATCTCAGAATGGGTTTAGACATTCCAGGAGGAGCTTAACCAGATCAAACAAGTGCGAAATTTTATGCTAGAAGTGGCTTGACCCTTGTTTTGGTTCAAGGAGAATCATCAACAAGGATAATTACTACACGACCGCTCAACTGCCGATGGCGTTTTTTGCTTGAAGAGGCAGCACGGGTACTGTCCGTGAAAACGACCGGCATTTACTAAGCATACCGGTCTTCAGAAATATTCATTCACCCGGAGAGAGTCACTCGCTGTTGCAGAAAATCACAAAGTTGCTGCAATCGTATGGTGTGAGGGAAATATCAATGCAATGGTAGCCATCGCCGATCCGGCATCTTCTGCAACTTTTATACGTTTAGTTAGTAATAACGAACAACCTTTTCGGGCCCCAACCTGAATTCTGCAAGATAGCCAACATATATAATGCGCGGACCACTTCAGCCAGATTTTGCTAGCGAATAAGCGTACGTGCAGCAAATGGCACAATAAATGGCATTAGCACTTCAGGATCTAACTCGGGCCAACGCATTTATGCCAAGACGTCTTGCAGTCGACATTTGAAGCAGCCACCATCCCCACAGAGTAATCCTAACTCGGTTAGAATCGGAGCTGGTACCAATAAAGTAGAGGGATGCTCCTAGTGACGACCGCCTTGCATTTTGGAAGCGGCCCAGCAGGCAAAGCGTCGCCCCGATTAAAAGCAGCAATATTTAGAAAAGTCAAACTATTTTGCTGAAAGTGCGATGGACCTACTCTGTGCCCACTACTTTGGCTTACATGTTAGCGCATGTGTATGAGGAAGCGTAAAACACGTTTTACTTAGATTAACTATACTTTCGTTCGAAAGTTTAGATTTACTTAAATAGGAAAACAAAGCCGATTTCCAGTAACATTGAGAGCTGTTCATTTTTTCGTTTGGATTTTCCTCCTTTTTTTAAATGAACGATATTTACCAACAAATGGCTGAAATAATCCTATTTTCTAATAGGACGAAACCGTTAATTTTCAACAACGGATACCCTAAATACATGCAGACCAATAGTCTGGCAAATGTAATCATTGGGGGGTATCGCCCACCAACGTGGAAATCCGCCTACGTAACCAAGTGGCCACATGTAGCCACCTGCGTGTAACACCGGCTCCAGCAACTGTTTTGCGTCTGCGTTACTCGTAGACGCATTCTTCTCGCCGTCGATGACGACGACGGAACGCTTACTCGTTCGACGTCAATCCTATTGGCGCCAGCTGTCTTTTTTTCACTGTAAAAAGGTCGACGCGATATTCACATTCAACCTACCAGGTTTGTACTCAACGTGGACGTTGTACTATGCAAAAAAACGATAACCATGTCGCCATCTTCGCGAGATGTGCGGCGTGGTCGGTGTAGACCACGACGGTTTCATTAAGTACATACACCGGATCTGCTCGAGTTCATACTTCCTGGTAAGGAGCTGTCATATACACGGTAATTACGTTCAGTTGGCTTACCCTGACGCGATATGCAGTAGACCACACGAGCACGGCTCTCGTGTCGTGCTGCATCAACGCGCATCCGATTGCAAAATCGGATGCTTCACACACGATGTGGAATGGGCCATCTCCATCAGCCACTACATGTGCTGAACCAACGCGCATCCGCTAGCCGAAACGGACGCGTTACACGATGTATAAAAGTGATCTTGGTAAGCCACTACCAAGGTCGGCACTTCCGTCAAGTCCTGTTTGACTGTATCGAAGGGGTGCTGACACTCAGCAGTTCATATCGACTCAGGTTCCTTCTTCGAAAGCGGTGACAGCAGTCGAATCTTGCCTCTGTAATTCTCAGCGTACGTGTCTAAGTACGTTGCAACTCGAAAGAACCGCTTCCGTTCCTTCACGCTGGATGATGTACCGCCACTGTTAATCACTTTGATGCTTAGTGAGGTAGGGCGTACGCCGTACTTCCCGACAAGACGCCCAACGCCAGGTATCTCGCTTGCCCCGAAGCTGCATTTCGGCAGGTCTCATAGTGCTTACATTGGCGCGTAATCCCTAGCGGCTTTCGAGGTGCTCTTTGGGCACCTCAAAGTCGGTCTTCCCGTTCACAGCCGGGCTGACACACGCTTACGAATCTGAGCGCAAAGCAGAACTGATTTTTCGCTGAGCTCAACTGCTCGCTCGCCTGCCTCTCGCAATCGCACGAAACGTGTGTACTGGAATGCGAGGTTACGTCGAGACCAAGAGCACGAGTACGTCGTCGAAGTAGCTCGGTGGGAGGCCACGCACTGAGCCCAATAGATGTATGACACGTCTTCTGAAGGTGGCAGGGACACCCTTCTGGCCCTGCGACACACGATCCTCTCCCAAAGCCTATCGCTTGAAGTGCTCACCGCCATAATAGGGATCTCTCTCTCACGCATCTGATAAATCGCGTCACACAGATCAAGGGAACTATAGATGGAGCTCCTGGCCATCCGATCAATGAGAACTTCGTTTCGTGGTATCTGCGTCTGTGTCGGTATCGTCGCATCGTTTAGCTTGTTGTACGCATGCACGATGCGCCACCCGGCCTGTGGCTTGTTGAAACCGAATGTTGGTGGACTGTGGCCTTGTCACCAAAATTTGGTAGAAATCGTATCTGAGAGCACGTCGCTGTGCTCCAGCAGTACATCGTTAAAGTGACTCGACATCTGTGAGTCCCACCTCTGTCCTGTTGATGCGCTACTTCTTCGTTTTCGCTCTGAGAGTGTCCTTACGCTCGGCGGTATTTGCAGCGTGTATTTGGCTCAATATATTCGCTTCGCTTTCCATCCTTTCTGTATTCGAAAAGATCCATATATATTTGATGCGCCCATCGCACAGGTCCTTCGCGAAGAGCCCCCAGCTCACGGATGTAAGATACGTCAGCTTCGACGCACTGGTCAGAGGATTATCCAGTTGCATTACCCGATACCGGAGACAACGAGAAGAGTTCACCGTCTCGACGCACGATGCCTTCTTAATGTCCGCCAGGCAGACATCGCTTGTATAAACTAGCCGTCGTCAATATCCAGGACGATAAGAGCCACCACCTACACCCAGAGGCTGTACCAGAATCCCACGCGTGCGACGCGCTTTTCCGTTCTGACGGTGGCCAACACTCGTAATTTGGTGTTGAGCCATTGGAGAGTTGTGATCAATAAAGTGTGTACACCTCCGGTAAGGGGGGTTAAAGGCACTTGTTTCCGGGACAGTGTACCACCAATGTGGCGACCTCACTATGATTACGCCATGAATCCGGTGGATCTGATGCTGATAGAGCTGGTGTGATGAATTAAAGAGAGAGGGCAGGCAGCCGAGGGTGGTAGCGGATTTAGCAGGTAAAATATATTAATGATAGAAATACAGGGAAGCGTAGGATTACCTATCAATCAGTCTTCAATTTGAACAGTATCACGCAACTGGCTTCCTGCCCTCAAGGATTGGAGCTACCTTGGTCGTAGGACCTCGGCGACGGTTATTCATTGTGAATCTAGTGCTTGTAGTGATAACTGGATAATATGTTGACCATATCCTACCCCCTAGTGAGCTTCTTCGGTATACCCAACCAAGTAGTAGTACCTTTACACGTGCAGATCCGTAAAGTTAACCGGATTGACTACTTGGTTGGGTATACCGAAGAAGCTCTCAACTGTCAAGCTCCTCGATAGGAAGTGGCAGGTACGGCGTGAAGGACCGCAAAGACAAGGAAACACACCCGCAAGGCAACCCTACCGCCAGATCCCAGGTCTAGGCTCTGGATCCATCAATCTCGAATACTCACTTGTGATCCAGAACTACTCTTGGACGCTGAGAGAAGATCTTACCACTACTGCTCCACCCCACCCTCACGTCTTGCCACGACGCACACGCCTCACTACTTAAACGCTACGAAAGTTACCGAGAAAGAAAGTTCCCGCCCCACCGACGGGTACACAAGGTGAGGAAAGTTCAGCACATCACTGATCATCGGGGGAGTCTCCATTATTCGGTGTCTAGGCGCTATTGGTAGGTTGGATCCAACAATCGCGCTAATTTGGCTGGTCCAGCTACGCCACATGGATAAGCCTCGCATCGTCAAGTCGGACCCTGGCCGAGTGCACCGGATCTGTGCCCTCATGCCCAGCTTTCCCGATGTACCCACATCGACAACACCGAACTAAATCCTGCCACGCGGTTGACATCGAACAGCAGAAACATTTAAAAGGTCCAAAGGTTCCGGACCTTCTGCTCTCGTCACCGGACGTGCAGTCCTCGGACCAGGCGTATACGGTTTAGGCTGTTCCAGGCTAAACGGCTATTGCATCGCAAGCGCAATAGCAACTTTGACAGTACTTGGGTACTCTCGGAAGAGATAGGTCTTGACCGGCCCATGCCTTAAGCCCTTTATGAGCATGACAAACTTTGTCGCCTCGTCGATTGGATCGGTCGCGATGACAGAGACAATGTAACGCGCACGTTCAGCGAAAGCATGTACATCATGCTTACCTTGCGGCAGGTCGACAAACTCTGCTCATGACCGCAACGCATTCTGAGGGGGCTCAAACGCTTGTCTGAGCGCCTCTTTGCATATCGCATTCGTGGTAAGGGACGCATGATCAGTGCGTCGGTGGACGGACGCCTAGCTCCTCGCTTGTCTGCCAATACATAAAAAAGGCGAGCGCAACCCTTGACGGCTCGTCAGTTATATGACGAACCGCTGTGGCAGTGTCGACTTCGACAAGCCATCGGAAAAGGGCCCCACCCTCTTTACCAACGTAACCGCTCACGAGCCGTTTCAGCGGATGCACGCAGGATGGCGCTCCAGACAACACCGATGTAGCAGAGCAACACCCGTGTTACTCTATCGGCGACAGCGTACGTACCATTGTCGCTACGGCTGCCTCTCAAATGACCGTTGAAACCTTTGGAGAGCTTCTCACTCTGAATGAGCCAGATGTGGACAATCTCCACGCACGTTGTGCGTGGTAGAGGGCGCGTGGGCTCCACATGGACGGATTACCGTCCATGGGTCGGTTCTCCGCCCGCTGTTCGTATTTCATACGTGACCGTCAGGTAGTCGGACGTTGGACGGACTACAAAGTGCTACCAGGTAAATTGAGCCTACGCTATTCCCACTACTTTGGAATACACGTTAGCACACGTGTATGAGGAAGCGTAAGCCGCGTTTCACTTAGATTAAGTAAATTTAGTATAAAAGTATGGATTTACCTAAATAGGAAAGCAAAGGCAATTTCAGGAACATTTGAGAGCTGTTTTTTTGTTTTCCCGGCTAAAGTAATATCCTAAATGAAATGCATTCACCAACAAATGGTTGGCAGAATCCCACTATTCTAATTGATTGATTTTTTTAAAATTTCAACCCATAAATTTTTACAATGCGGGCATACCAATATTCTGCCAAATGTAAGTATAGGTGTATTGTACACCAGCCCCTGGTCATATGTAGCCACTTGTGTGTAACCCTGTTACAGAAGGAGTGTGCGTCTGTGCATTAGGAACATCTGCTAAAAAGGCATGGGCGTAAAAAAACGCCAGTTTGTTGGTTTGAAGACATATATATATCCGAAATAGCCGACATTTTCCCGGAACACAATGTGTGTCTCAGAAGGGCAATGCTCAAAATGGCAGAGACACAATTCACTTGACCTTGGGCGTACTGGAACAAATTTCATTGATTCTATATATCCTATGGTGTGTTTACGGATTATTCAAACTTTCGTAGGTCTTCTAAGTTGGTCAAATGCAATCGCCCTCATCAACAAAGAACAGTGGTATCACATATTTTAGGTCCGTGCGGATATGCCAACATCACTAGTAGCGGGTTGACGGCACGAAAAACATTTTGAGATTGGTGAAAATGACATTGTTCACACTGGGGATGGCAAAATTTATTGCAATGCAGATGCCAACGTCGTACGATCGGCTAAAATGGCATCCAGCGTAAACGCAGGCAACCAAGATTTCCGTACTACCGTTGGCTCATCCATCTCTGATGTATAACTACCAAGCTGGCAAAATAGTATGGTTAGCGCGATTACATTGTAGGCATAGCGTTTATATAATCTACTTGACAATTACGCTAATTGCGAGGCTCAATTTTGTCTCAATCGACGCCCTGCTAAGCTGTAGTCCAAAGCAATCCGGCATCGTCAAGCCAGACACGCCGTGCTTAGGTTGGCACTGTGGACTACTTGCCTCGAAAGCGAATGCAGATAGGAAAAAGAATTGACTTCCAGCTCCGGCGTCCAACCGTCGTCGTAAAGCGATGTCCATATTCGCAAAACAGATTGGTGAAGGTTGGGCGATGCCGATGGGGGTAGAAACGATCAAGCGGCTGTACGTATAATGCTGAGCCCTCGTCGAACAATTACCTTCGCCGCTTCCTCGAACAGAAAACCGTTCAAATAGATAGTAAATACGTATTGAAAAGGATGTTATCTTGATTGAGGCGTGTCCCTGACGTCTCCATATATCAACAACAATTTGTGAAGCAATGTGGATTGCAGAATTCACGACCGTTAGCACTTGTCCCTTTCGCGGACACATCAACCTTTTTTCAAAGTTTAGGCATAGCTTAACTTTAGTTTAAAGGGCAAATTGAGCGGAAAAGCTGCATAGTCCAGCGCACGCATCATCGCTGTTCAGCTCGCTGTTTTTCCAATAATAACATCTACCGCTTCTGGTAGTATTATGTAGAAGCAGATACAAAAATCTCCAAAATCACAAACAAGATCGACACCCGCCAATTATTAATAGTGCTGTTGCCGCCTAGAAGTGATGCACACCAACCTGATCAGATCGAATACGAACTCAGGCGTGCCAATCCTGTCCAAACCGATTGTATCCATGGGCATCGACATAATGAAGATTGCGTGATCTCAAGAAAAGGACATGCGACCGCGACCTCGTTGATGACGTAAAAATCGGAATGGAAGCCAGTAACATGTGTCCAAGAAGGTGACAGTGAACAATAGAAACTACAAACTTTGACATAGACAAAAGCTAACATATTAGACAGTGCTGTTTATACTTCCTTATTGGCAAGCGCTCCTCGTATCCGCTATTCCGAACATTGGAGTTACTTCGGTCCACCTGACGACACGTTACGGACGTAACATCGCAAGATCGAAGCTCGAGCGCCTGGTTTGAGTACCCAGGACTGCCGTCAGCCCTCATCCAAGTTAACCGATAAAGGAAGTGGCAAGCGCGTAACGGAAGGCTTTTAAGCCGACCGCAAGGACCCCCCCCAGTTATTGGCCACAAGAACGTCAATCTTACCGATTGATATAGTTGTGGTCTTATTCTCACAAGATCACCAACGAACCTGTAATCGGCGCAACGCCTAGACGTACACCCGATGCTACCATATATCCCGCTGTCCGTACACACAGTTCGAAACCGCCAGCCGAGCATCTCAAACGAGATCATCCGAATAGCGAATCATCCCATCGACGAGTACGCAAGGTAAGCGCCAGAAACTTCACGGAAGATCGGAGTACCTTCTCCGTCAGTCGGCGGTTCGGGGGCCGTATGTAAGAAGACCTCAGTGACCACCGATTTTCGCAGCACCACTTCTCCAAAATATCGCTTCTGCCTTCTCATCTGTTTTTCCCGATATATGATGCACATTCGCGACCCGACGCCACAATGCATAGCACGCTCACGCCAATGTGCTTTACCCGATCCCAACAAGCCATACCAACATTTCACAAATGCTGCTCCGTTATTTGCTGTGGATAGAACTGTATCAAATTCTTGACAAAGGTTCGCCCTTCTCATGGCTAGAGTGTGCGATTACACCACCATTTGAGTGGAATATCTTTCTAAACGACTGGCTTCACTTGGCGTTCAAATACGTGCGCAGATGCCACGAGTTTCTTGACATCATCGTCGATGAAGATCCTGGACATTATATAGGAAAAAAAAGGTATTTTATTAAGCGTAAGTATAGACCGACGAATCACAACACACTTAGTGTAAGTATTGTTTGACGAATGGACGGTCTCGATGATGTTATTCAGATAGCCATGTACAGTCTGGAGTAGACAAATACCCTGCGTTTCAAAGGAGCCTTCCAGCTCATCACGATGTTCTGTCAGATAATCTTTCTAAGTCAACATTTTTTATGGTTATTGGTTTAGGCATATTATCATGACATTGCTGTCCTATCAGAGACAAAATTGAATGAGCTTTGTATCTCATAAAAAGAGGCCAATTGGACTCTTTTATGATAATACTACCCTAGTCTGAAACTCTGGAGCAGTATCGTAGCCGGTCGCGCTTTAGAAGACCTGACATTCGGACACCTCAAAGAGGCATGATGCTCCTTTTATAAAATAATCTCTATGGTTTGGATAGTGTATTTAGATAAGGTGGCTCACGGAAGTGTTAAAGGCGATGTAGGCTGTTTCAAATAATCGGCATCTTTGGATAGGACCGACACGTCAAATTTTGTTGAAATTCACAAAAATAGTCGTTGGCAATGTCCTTGGCGCATACTAGTTTTTTTATTATGGAGTTTTGACGGCATCAGAGTTTCGTCAAAGTAGCGCTTAAATGTGTTATGCCTACCCGTTGAAAGCATGATTGAATAATGTGATCCATGATTGTCAGAGACTACTAAGTTTTAGGCTCACTCTGTCGAATGCAAACGCGGGATTGTTTTGCAGTGAGTTTTCAGTGTAGCCCATGTTTCATCTTTTCTCGGTAGATTGCTAGTGCTAATAGAAAATCCCTATTGAATTGTTTTACTGGAAGTGTCGCCGAATATGGATCATCATCGAAAGAAACCCGTAGAATACGCGAGAAAATATTCACAGTAAAATAATATGACCTTCTCTTCAAATCTAAATCCACGAGATGTGATGTCTAATCAAGTGAGAACCGTGCGATAGGACACCCAGGCATATAAAGATTTACCTGTGCATTCATGTACTGACTGCATTCCCACGATTCTATTCGTAAAGTATACCCAACTTAGAACCAGCTGTATTAATAGTAGTTTTTTGCCTTGCGCAAATAACATGGGGGGTGGGTGGAAAGATTTATGTGTTGATAAGCAGAGTATTAGGAGCACTGTGGCGAATATACGCTATTCAGACGGACCCAAGGCTTCGAAGGAGAGCGCACCAATATTAATAACACTAATCTGCAAAATATTTTATTTATTGAGCCGGAATATTTCCTAATAAACAATTTATTTGGTGTCACGTCTAACGCCGCGTACGCCATAGGCATAACGTAAAGCAATTCGAATCGCCACTACATTTGCAGGTATCACCGCAATCCCAAAATGACGACAGCAATACGTAGGGCTTAAAAGCGTGTTGCTGACGTTTTGCTCAGTTTGCTTCAGGCTTTATACTCAAGAACTTCGTATTTTACACCCCTGCGCCTTTCATAACCCCTCTAGACCCGCTTTCTAAGCAAACGTTATCCTGTACGCTACCGGAAACCTTTCATCTCTATTTTTCTATACATCACAATCCTTCATCTCTATCTACACTATGTAGTACAGTACGGTGGATGCATGTGGTGAACGGTTTGCATGCCTGTGTGAGGAGCACGGCCAATCAGAAGAAGGACCATAATGAGTATAACGACGACTGAGATGCCAGAAAGAAGGGGGTTACCAACTACGATGGAATACAATGACAAGATGACTTTGAGTGCGAACGGCAATGGGTGGATATGCTGGAGGGCCGTCAAGGCCGCACAATCGCAGTGAAGAAGGAGTCGCGCCGGTAGGGGTGAGCAAGTATGAGTTTTGCGCCAACGAACGCGCAAATCGAAAGAGTGAACAAGGCGGTGAGGTGCGAAGCAATCCTTCACAAGTGAGTGTGCTTGCAGGTCTGGTGACAGCGTAAGAGAAACAGGCAACATAAAACAAAGTCAATACATCGAGGTTGTCATACAAGTGCCTTAGATTTAATAAAGAGAGGACTGTGAAGCCGGAGCGACAGTTCGATTGCGAGGAAACGTGCAGATCGCTCTTGACCGATTGTTTATTATACCCATTTTTCCGCATGTGTTAACAGTCTCGGCCATATTCGCATAGCGTGACAATCAAGCAACAGAAATTTGCATTAGCTAGATTTTGCACTGAGGCAAGCCTTGGTAAAACGATATGGCCACGGCAACAGTGAACATACCATTCCTAGTATCAAGGAAAAAGAGCTTTGTAGCTCAATAGATGGATAATGAAGTTGAGCCTCCATGGTTAGTGACGAATGACTGAGCAGAAATAGGTGTACTGACAGGTGCGGCAGTCCAAAGATCGCTTGCTTGTATGTGTATCCAATCTTGCACTGAAATAGATTCCAATGTGCGGACCCTGTGATTGGTTATCCTTTTTACAATTGTCATACGCTGCGAGGGGATCCAGTCGGCATGCATGACCCCCCCCCTCTCAAAAAAAAACAAAAATATCACCGTAGGAAGAAATACTTCTTGTTTTCTCAGACCGGTACCAGTGCAAAATCGTATTTATATAGGTTTTCGTCAAGCTTTGTTTTTCAACTGATAGCAGTGCTCGAATGTGAGCAAGCTTGCATGTAGTAAAAACATACATATAACAAACACTAATAAGATAATCGGTAAAGTCGCAGACGATCTACATCGGAGCAAAATTTATCAAAATATGCTGTTGGACCATCCAATTTTTGTATGAGATCAAGGTCTACCCCGACACAAACCGGGATCACGGGAGGAAACGTCAAACGGTGTACCATTTTCAAATGGTTTGGTTAAAGCGGTCAACCTGTGTCAGAAGCTGTAGATTATTATAGTAGGTACGTATATAATGTCACAAGGTGCACTGCCGTGTGTGTTGGAATGCTAATTTGTGTATGGAATCTAAATCAATGGTTTTATAAAGTTCCTACCGTAAAACCTACCAAACTCGGAGCTCAGTACTCAACCTACACAGCTCGTCTAACATCACAGACATGAGCTCGGCGACAGTTTTCGATTGAAATACTCGCCTTAAATTGGCCAAACGACGTGTCATTTTTGCTCTCGTTCGGCATAGGTCGGCACCGCAAACTCCGTCGGGCACTTCTCCTTTGTCCTTGGTTTGTTTTAATCAGTCCTAAACATGTATTTTCCTCTTTTCGTATCTGTCCTTTTAACAAACGCGCAAAAACGTCTCGATCCGTTTCCCCGCTTCTTGTCACTAATCTGCCCTCCTCCGGCGTTTTCATTATACCAACGCTCCTTCCTGCTGCGCATTTCTCGCGTCTTGGCGCCTTACACAATACATGATTGAAATATAGGGAGGAGGTACGATCGAGATCTATGCTACTCCAAATGGACTGTCGCCAAACACACGTGGCAATATACGTATCCGGTTTACCTGTATTGGTGAGATCACACTGTTGGCATCCGCCATCTGCGTTCGACACTCGTTTCTCGTTTTCACTGATGTTGAGGTCACCAGCTCCGGTACCGGTAGTATCGACTTGATAGATGGTATATTACTGACTAGTAGTAGATTTCCGCTATCATAGTGTAGATGAAGCAATTGAATCATAAGAATATCGGGAAGCGTGCGTCCCTGACCCCAGCGTGACATATCCTGAGCTCAACCACCACTGAGCCGCGTAGTTCCCTCTTGTTACCCTGATCAAGAATATGCGTATTATCCGCGTGTATGGGCACGCAGCGAGCGGGATATTAGTTGTTTAGACGAAGGAGGGCATTCAACGGCCAATCCACATCCAACGAACATCTATAAAAAGACTACTAGGTTTTGGCCAGCCCCCAAAGAAACCGATTCAGCGGATGACATAATTACTTTAAAGTAATGGTGGTTCATTTCGGTTCGAAGGACGCATTGAACGAGTCTTCAACTTAGGTTCGTTTAATCGTCAAGAACGCCTGTGGGGAGCGGCTTGTCCTTGCCAACAATATCCATGGCAAAAATCGTCGATCAACGAGCACACAGCACGTGAGCCCAAACGACGGTCTACTGGATCAGCTTCGATGCTTTGGTGGCCGGCCCCCAGCGTAGCACTCGATTTTTTAACCCTTTCACCATCACATAGGGATGTAATTCGGCACTTTTCCCCTCAATCAAGGCCCTTTATGCCGTAAGCCAAATGAGCCTCAATTTTCTTCTCAGTTCCAGTATGATTAATATGGAAACCCTGATGGTGTAGGCTCCTGAGGACGTATGCCGTTGGCAGAAACCTCGATGTCTTGTTAGTGAATGTAGTTGCATGTGAGATGTGAAGGTGTGTCGTAATTGTAGACGTTAAATGCTTTAATAAGTAACAGTTGTGGGTCGCGGATTTGATTAATACCTTTCTCCTACGATTATTTGAGGTAAGACGAGGAAGCTAGCGTGCGCTTCGTGTTCGTACTAGGTTCCAAGGCAGGTCATTCAAAACATTGTAGATATGGTTTTTGATCACCAAACGGTATGCGCAGGACAATGTCGAACTTTGCACCCGCCGCTAAAACCGCTACCACAAGCTTCACTCATTGTTCACGGATCGAGTCAGGCGTTTACGAGTCAAATCCTGCATATGGGTGACGAAGCCCTCCTACGTTCACTGACTACTGCTTCCAGTAGGGTAATAATGGTCACTGGGATGAAGGCGGCGGGCATTTGTGCATCACGCGGTGAGCGGCGCATTCGGAATTAGTCGATACAAAACGATCTAACGTGGATCACTGGAGAAGTTTTGTAACATGTTGAAATTATGGGAGGGGTCTGGACAGCGTACATGGCTTTCGGAGGCTGGGCTACTTCTACTGGTGCAGATCAATATTGGACAGATCATTGGCCATTGGCTGACAAAATCGGAGATCTGCGATTTGTAAATGGTGAGCCTAATCTTGGTATCCCGAATGTGAGGTCGAAGCGACCCTGCTCTTGTCGTGCTATGCTTGCCACAAGTGCGTCAAACAACTTTGTTTGACAAGAATTGTTTTTGATGCTGAACTAACGCCCCTCAAAGTGTATTAGGTGTGCGATTGGCAAGATGTACCAATGTGAGGACGGGAGAAGCGCTGCCGACAGACAAGTAGTGCATGCGTGTAGCTGTCCAGCACGGCGAAGCGGAAAGTAACCTAGAGGAGCTTGTTCGTCCGCGACCACGAAATAATCAGCCGCCGGTATCAAACCTTAGTGGGAACTGTCCAAGGGCGGGGCCTTGAGGATGGACACGTGAGGCAATGCTCCATAAGAAGAAACGACGGCGCACGTGACGTCAGCTGCGCAAGGCTCAGTAGGTGACGGGGAGAGAAGATACATGTGATGTCTTCTGGGAAGCCGTTAAAGACGACGCTAGGCTCAACGTATTGGCGCGGACCTGCTCAAGCATATTTTGTTGGTACTAATCAATGTATCTGGAGAATCCACAGCGAGTGCATTGGAGTTGAGGTCGCTGCTAGCCATGAGCTGGAATCTTTGTGATAGGCCTATTTGCTGAAACATATCGAACGCATTGGTGTAATCTTAGGTGTCGAGAGGATTAATACCGAAGCGGAGGATGCGAGACAACACTACGCTGCGTTTACGTAATATAAGGATACTCTCAGGGCAAAGCCGAAGAAGCAGCGCATCGTGGAACATAGCGAGGGGCGGGGGGGGGAGGCTCACTGACGTCAACAGCCTAATATATTCAACTGGAGCACAATAATGTGTTCCCGGTGAAATCCCTGCGGGACTTCCAAGCTAGAAAGCCGTGGAGAGCGGCGAACGACAGTGCTGTCGCTTCAAATTTCGCAACGGACGACGAGATGGTTATTGATCTTCTCGAAATACAGCTTCCGGGTTGATTACAAACCTGAGAGGTTAAGTGTGGTGGCTGACGCGTTCTCGGGTCTACCGGATTACGCTGACAAGATAGTCGACGTCAATCGGAATGAGTGCGGGCTCCACGGTCGACATCAAATAACGACTTCAAGGACGCGGGTGCGGGTAACAAATACGCGAACCAAATGCTGGATTATGCCCCCGCACCTCGTACACAGAACGTTAAAAGCTGGCATCACTTATGCGATAACATCGTCGTACTGTGCGAATCATGTACGAGTATCACGATGTTCCTTCGGTAGCGCATTCGGGCCGTGAGAAGCGATGATCCCTCCTCTCGAGACAATTTCTAATGGTCCACTAGTACAAGTGTCTGAGCACGTACTAATGTGTGTTAGCCTGCTGCGTATTCGCAGCATGTTTCTGTTCGATTCCTGCTCTTGCTGTGCCTCGCGTTGTTTCTTTTGCCTTATCAGGCTTGGCTTTCACCATCGCTTTTGCTTTGACGATCCCGATTTTTCTTTGCGGCGGCCGCCATTTTATCTCAGGAGCTCGACGAGAATGTCTGATAGCTTTATCAGCAGGCCCCGAATGCGTTTTATCTTTGCGAAACGTCCGGTACGTACTGGCGTACACTGTAGCTCATCGTATAAATACTTTCAATATTCCGATTGGGTGGTGACGTACTGTGTAGCAATCTTTACGTATTTTCAGTATTCGGATTGGGTGGCAACATCGGCTCGAGAAAGTCTCAATCCATCAAGTCACATTGGACCAGTCTATCAACAGACCGACAACCTTTCGACGTAATTTTATGGTTTTCGTCTACACCATGGAGGGTTCCGGTACACCACGACGCCCGGCTTGAGAGCCTTCTTCTTGAGCCACTAGAACTGGTGCACGCCAGTTAAATTCTGACACAGCTCGGTAACGAGGTATTTAAAACCTTCTAAGCCCATGAGCACGTGAAAGATTTACTGTCCGGTTACAGACCGCTGATTAGCAACCGCCGTAGCAACGCGTTCCCGATCTACCAGCCATGGCGAGCGATATACTTACAAAACGATCAAAGACCCCGTCGCACGAGGTGTGGTTGCGGCGTTCGCGCAGAAGGCTTGCCGCTGTGAACCCCGCGGTGCGATCTCAGCGGGCTCCTAATCCATCGAAGAGGGACTGCAATGGGTTGTTGGCGGGTCGTGACCAGCCATAGGATTGAGTTGCGGAAAGGTCATTAGACTTCCATATTAATTGCGCCTTGCTCGTTCGAAGAGTGCAGGTGTTTAGCTTAGTGAATGTTCAGACGTTTAAATCACAAACGTGGTCGTTCCCCGGAACTTTAGTTACATACGAAAATTGATCGGTCTACTTTAAAGGTGATTATTTCGATAGCTCTGAATGGTGTATAAGTGTTACGTTTTACGCTAGAACGGAGAGTACTGCATCACGCTGATCACGTTTAGCACGAAGGCCTTGCAGTGGACCGAAAACACAGACGGCAGGACCCGAAATGGCCAGACGCGCGTAAGAAACAATACCGAACAGCGGCAGTGCGGTCATACAGGTTCACCGGTATCCGCGTTAGCAATACCCGCCTTAACAGTGTCATTACGAAGACGATCGATGCGATAGCCGCTACAGAAGGTCTCAAAGGCTGCTGGGAATACGGTAGCCGTTCGCATACGCTGCCAGCACATGCGGTCCAAGCTAGAACAATTGTCACACACTCAGGCACGTTTCCTTCACCCGAAGTTCTCTTCGACGCACTTTACCGACCGCATGACAGAGTTCAATGTAGCAGTGTTACATTGGCGGCTTCGTCGTCAATATTGATGGTGATATATGCGTAAAACCCCATCGGGCTCGGAGACGATGTCGAGCGGAGCCAGGCAGCGTTCGTAGATTCAGTCGGTATTTAAGGAGCACGTACCACAGGTGCACCACGCAGGGAAGAAGGCGACATCGGTCCTGATAAATGCGCCTATTCTTCGGCACATGGCCACCTCAAACAGCAGCGTCCGTATCATCCTTAAGTGTTTGCCGTGGATCGGGCGTTGGTCTAACCAACTTGAGTCGGTGCAGAAGCCGATGTCATCGGCTTTCATGGGGACGTTGTTAAAATCCGACACATAGTCGAAGGAAATTTTCCGTCAGTAGACAACACGGACGAGCCCTTCATGACAATTGACGTTGTCATCCGTAGCTTGTTTGTGCTTTCGCTTTTAGATATAGCGATATTGGTTAAATAAAGTTTATCTTCCGTCGCGGGCGTATGCGCTTACGTAGGCGCCGAAGTGGCTGTGCTCGCAGCTGTGGTCACGGAGGTAGCAGAGCCTGCTGGGCAACCTCATTTGTGAGCGTCTTCTCTGACGAGCTCATTGCGAAATGGGCTTGGGTCGTCGAACGTTTCGACGGTCTCGTCAACCCTTTGACTGGTGTGTTAAGATGTGACAGGGCCACACAGCACCTTGCGCTAGAGGCAGTTGGCTTCCGAGAGTAAACAAACTCTCGTGAACAAAAGGTCAAGGCCCCCTTTGGCCTAAGGGGGCGAAATGACCAATTTAAGGTAAGTTGTAAACTGAATATATTTATAGGTAGGCTAAGCTTGAGTTAATATACAAACTATAGGTCACCTATAGAAAAGGTATTTCATCAACCAATGGCTGGCCTCTGACGACCTCGGTACCGTGTACCAAATGTCCCGAAGTGTGACGTGTCACACTTCATGTAACTAGGGACACACTTGGTGATACATACCCCGTTACATCCCCCGCTTAGGCTCGGTTTATTGACCAATCGTAATGGGGAAGTGTACGTCACAAACTGTCATTTTCAAAGCTAAAATACATCGATTGGGCTGCGCGAGCGCGGCGGGGGGCTGATTATGCAGTTAGAGTCTCGAGCAGCGGTTGATCGCTCTTCTGCTTGGTCTCCACGTCGACCTTTAGCCAGTTCCATGGCACTGCAAAAGGCGGTACGAAAACACGCTCCAAGGCTGCTGCTGGAACGGCGCAAGCCAAGAGTACGAAGCATCGCGGCAACGGCTCTGCACTCCAGGAGGCTACCAAGGAGGCATCGGAGGCGATCGGTTCATCTCGTGATGCGGCTGCAAGCAAGCATGCAAGCAAACGTCGCAGTCCGTCACCTCCGGTCTCTCCAGACAACCGGGAGAACCCGCGGCTCGCTGAACGTGAGCTCTATTCGAGCTGTGGGGACGAGGCCGAGTCCAGGAGCACTCACGATGCTCCTGTGGGCTCCGTGGAAGGGCACACTTCAGTGATGACGACGCCAGCGTGCACTCGACGAGGAGGAGAAACCTCTAAAACATCTCTCGCTCGCCGAGGGCTTGCGCCTGCTAAGGCCACCCAAGTCACAGCCGAAGAAGCCAAGTCCATAAGAAGAGCACGGCTTCGAGTCTCCCCTTCGCGAGGAGAAGGAGACTGGGAGCTCCAACCGGAAACACTTCGGCTCCTCGGATGAAGAGTAAGAGGGGGGGCTATCCATGAGCCTCGGGAGATCACAAACGACATCGACCAGCAGGAGTACTTCCAAGCTGCCCAGCGCATGCGTGGGGGTCCGGTGGTGGCACCCGTCTATCAGGGAGCTGCCATTAACTCGGGAGGTTATTGGCCTATCGAAGGCAGCTCTGGGGCTGACCTCTTTCTGGAGATCCTCGTTGCTCCTCGTGGATCTGTCGGTGGTCTCAACTTCTAAGAGCGTTTACGAATGTGCCCTGGTCCAGAAGGAGAGGTTCGTCACCGACAACTTAGAGGTGGCCCGGTGCGTGCTTCTCGTGCGGCATCGAATCCCTCTGAAGGACTTCACGACTTGTCGTGAAAGAAGCTCGAGAATCGAAGTGGTCTCTACCCTCTCTAAGGGCTACCCCTGGATTCTTCCCGAGAACCGTCTCAGCTGGAGCTCGTGTGAGGACATGTTCTGGCCTGGGGTGGACTCTCTCAAGTACTCACCCTCGTAGTTACGGCAACTCCATGAAGATCAGCTGCTGTCCCGCATCCAGGACCAGCATGATCTTCGTGTCCGGTTCGCCCACTTGTTCAGCAAACGCATCCTGCCAAGGGAGATTCTGAAACGCGCGGCTTTTACCACTCATGATGTGCGCGGGAACGGGGTGACGTCAACATCCGTACCCCGTTCGCGCAAGAAGCCCCGGACTACTTACGAAGCTTCTGTCGCTTCTGTTCTCAGATTGCGACATCCTTTAGACAGTCTATCAAGAGCCGTTCAATCGTCTCCCACGAGTTATCGGAGTGGGCATAACCCCTTCACTTCACGAGGTGCTACCGCATACCGCGACGCCGTTTCTCCTGAAGAATTCGCTCCACGTGGTTGTGGACAACTTCGTTCCGGTCAAGCAGAATCTTGGACGGATCATCACCGTGAATGGTCGATCGAGTTGCAGGCGACTTCCCAGCGTTGATACCTACCGCGCCAAATGCCTATCGAAGCATCTTCTTTCATTTTTGAAGAGCAGCTCCAGCATCATGAGGACGCCAATCTTGGAACAATATCGTCGATGGCTAGGTCTCGTTCTCGAAGCCCACCGACAAGAGTAGCGAGACGGAAACCTCGGCAACTTGGCTGGTTGAAACCGAGTTAAGTGGACGTGAAGTTTCTGCGCAAGCGCAGGCCAATCGACCTGTCGCTTGAGGATGCGATTGAACGGCTGCATCCACTCATCATGCTGCATCAGCAATTGTACGCGGTCGAAAACGCGCTTGGTGGCTGGTGTATCGCCGTTGATAGGTGGTCGAGGTGCCTTCCGCAGTCCGGAATGCTTTGCACTCGCCTCCGAAGGTTTTGAACCCTCGGTCCCATCGCGTATTCTTCATAGACCGGTTCTGGTCCCGTAACGTCGTCTAACTCGTCGACGAGGTTTCTCGCTGATGATAGCGTGGCTGTCTCCGGTATCGCTACGCCTGGCCCAGGAGCCGGCATTTTGGCTTCGTAATTGTCGTAATTATGGGCGTCATACTCGATGTCCGCCTCGTCCTCGAAGCTCATGGAAAGGTCGGTGACGGTTGCAAACCGTGCAGCTGACACGTCCGGCTTTGAACTCTAGTTGCGAGCTCCGCCAGATTTGGCAGGCGTAGCTGGTTCCATCGGTTGTGTGTGTGCCATGTTTCTTGTTTTCTAATTTTGCTTCTTCTTCTCTTGGTAGCTTGTAACCTGGAAGGCCATGTAAGCCGTTCACCATGGACACAATCTGTTTCCAGGTCGCGGCACCAGTCCTGGGGTTGCAATCCCCACGTGAGGTTTAGCTACAACAGTAGTTATGAAGCTCCCACAGCAATACGTCTGCTAGGATAGCAAACGATCGTTCGGACGGACCTGAAGACCCCAGTTTTACCCTTGCAGCGGGCCAGACTGGACCTTGTAAACTACTTATATAGGCCAACCATTAAAAATAGGATCACGCTACTAGCACGAACAAAGCTAACAGGCGTTATGAATCACTGTGGTCCCAACAGCGGGAGGGTATCAGGCAGGGTAAGACTTTTACGAGGGCACCAAGTGTTCAACACTCGGTATACAAGGGATGTAATACAATCACCCCCAGTCGTGCAAATAGGCAACAATAATCTGTCACGTAACCCCCCAATGCAATAGGCCAAAACACACACAGTCTCTTGGCCATGCCGGATGCACATTCGCTACGGAGCCTTGAGCTCACCGACAGGCATAACACACTTAAGCAAGCTTACCAGACGCTCACCGTGAAGCTGGACGTCGCTCTGTGTGCTTGAGTGGAAATTCTGTACTGTATTTATGTTTGCCCTTTCGAGCCTATTTCTAATAAGAAGCCCTAATCATGTATACAAATATCAAGTGAACTATGATCCGCCATGGATCTTCTTGCACGTCAAGCGTCGTTTGCACCGTCGCATAAGCATCATTAACTGCTCGGACCCTGTCCCAGACGGTGAACATGCCTTCAGTGAGTCGCTGAGTCTTCCGCAAACTCATCCCAACCGCCACCGAGGGTTCATACCGTAGATGGTGAGGTCTTGGCCGCTGAATGCGAATCCGGCCAGTTTATTATTAATATTAAGGACAGCCTGGATTCAGTGACATCTGGGTCGTATCCAATATCCGTTGAATGCTCGGAAGTGACACCGTCGAGTCTCTTGCACGTTGGGGTCATGGTTCGTCGCGTGACCGAGGGTTCGTCGCCTGAATGTCTTGGGCGGAGCCGCATTTTTGCTGACGGGCGATTATCCGCAACCCTGGAGAAATCACTACACCACATTCGTGACTAGCCGATGGGAGGGGTAATGGGCTTCCATATAAATTGCGCATTGCTCGTTCGATGAGTGCAGGTTTCATTTTAGTGAATGTTCAAGCACACAAACAAGGTCGCTCCTCGCAACTTCAGTTACATACGCAAATTGACCGGTCTAGTTTAAAGGCGATTATTTCGATAACTCTGAAAGGTGGATAAGAATATGTTCGTACGCGTATTATCGCATATGCACTAGAACTGAGAGTACCATCAGCACGGGGTGTATCGCGCTGATCACGTTTAGCGCGGAGATCTCGCAGAGCACTGGATACACAGACGGCATTGTACCCGATATGGCTAGACTCGGTAAGAAACAATGCCTAATAGCGACTGTGTGGTCACACAGGGTCAGCTGGATCCGCGCTCGCAATACCCGCCTAAACACTTTTAATATGGACATGATCGATGCGATAACCGCCACGGAAGGCCTCAAAGCGCTGATGGGAATACAATAGCCGCTCGCATTGCTGGAGAAGCTTCCAACAAATGCGGTCCAAGATTAAAGAGTTGTCACACACTCAGGCACTTTTCTTTCAGCCGAAGTTCTCTTCGACAGATTTCATCGACCGCATGACAGAAACCAATGTAGCTGGCGACTTCGTCGTCAATATTGATGGTGATGTATGCGTACGACCCCATCGGAATCTGGAGCGATGTCGGGTGGAGTTTGTCAGCGTTTGCAGACACAGTTGGCATTTAAAGAGCACGTACCTCATGTGTAGCACGCAGTGAAGAAGGCGACATCGACCGTGATGTATGCACCTCTTCTTCGTCACGTGGTCACTTTTAACCTGGAGAGGCTGGATCATCCTTAGGTGTTTGCCGTGGATCGGGCGATGTGTAACCGACTTGGCGTCGGTGCAGAAGCCGAGGGATCATCGTCTTCCATGGAGACGTTGTTAACGTCCGACACATAGTCGAAGGAAGTGTTTCCGTCAGTAGACAACACGGACGAGCCCTTAATTACGACTGATGTTGTCATCCGTAGCTTGTTTGTGCTTTCGCTTTTAGATATAGCGATATTGGTTAAATAAAGTTTATCTTCCGTCGCGGGCGTATGCGCTTACGTAGGCGCCGAAGTGGCTGTGCTCGCAGCTGTGGTCACGGAGGTAGCAGAGCCTGCTGGGCAACCTCATTTGTGAGCGTCTTCTCTGACGAGCTCATTGCAAAATGGGCTTGGGTCCTCGAACGTTTCGACGGTCTCGTCAATCCTTTGACTGGTGTGTTAGGACAAGTAAGTTTAATCTTGGCAGGGGAAGGGTGTAACGGGGTAACAGATAAGTGGCTACATTTAGCCAGTGGCTACATTTACAATTATAAGTACCAATTGGCAACTGGTCTGCATGCTTTCATTTGTAAATTGAATAAGAGAGTGTGCCAGTGCCCTACTCGCGGGTAAAAAAGAGGCACAACTTTTTCACAGATTTTACCCTATCCCCTGGATATATCCGTCCAAAGTATATGGTATACATCGGTCTATACCGGTCTCCCCCACCACACACTTCATTCGGAAATAAAGCGGAGGGGGGAATGAGCCGCGACCTGCGCGTGAAGGCCGTGCCGAGGCCGCCCCTGCCGACGCAACGCCGCAATCTGTGCTTGGGGGCCGCCGACGATGCCACCACGTATGCTTCGTCGCCGTGCGTACTCAGCGATGAGGAATGGGTGGATTCCGCCTCTGAAACTTGCAGCGACGCGAGCAGCCAGTCCAAGCAGGGGCGATCCGGACGGATGGTCCATCCACGGCGCGTTCAAGTCGAGCCTGAAGATGGCCAAGGGCTCGAAGTTCTCGTGCCCCCGTTGGAGCGACTTGAGTTCCAGTCGTGGGAGGACCTCGAAGGTTACTTGGCCGACTACACTAGGGGAACGTACCAGGTATTATCTTGCTTTGTTTCGGATTACATATGATTCCTATGCTAACCACGAGCGTACTGTTATGTTGACTTCTTCGTAGAGCTTCCGTATTCGCACGAAGAACACAGTGGTAGCACGTAATGCCAAGATTCGTTCGTCGGGGTCGAAGAAGCCGTTGCTACCGGATGAGTGGAAGAACTACGGCAAGACGTACATATGCACGCACTCGGGGACGTACAAGTCGCGAGGAAAGGGAAAGAGGAAGCGTCTACAGTCGCGAGCTATGGAGTGCGAAGCCCAGGTAAGATTACTGCTCAGTTGAGACGAGTTGGTCATCCAGTTGGACCGAGTTGGTCATCCAGTTGGGCCGAGTTGGTCATCCAGTTGGGCCGAGTTTGTCATCCAGCTGGGCACGCGGATCTTTGGGTTGTGTTGGGATGAGTTGAAGCTTACTGATGTTGTGCTTGCATGTGCCCATATTGCAGATCAATGCGTGTGTCCAAGTTGACGATGCTAAGGCTCCGACCTTCATTTTGAGGATCACCTTGGCGCGTTTAGTGCACAATCACCCCGTAAACAAGCACATCTACAGTCAATATCCGCACGTACGAACGGAATTGGAGTCAAATGTGGTGACTATGGTGAACGAGCTTCTGCCTAGCGGACGATATAATGCACATGGTACTGACAAAGAAGTTCGGACAGGATCCTAACGTAGTTATTTTTAAGGCGTCAATGCTAGGTACTGTCGTCGATGGGCACATGGGGGCGGACAAAGAGAGTATTCGGAGGAAAATGGAGGGACTATCGAATCAACTTCTCCGTGAACTGCAATGGTAATCACTGGTGCTCCGTGATGATGAACCTCGAAAAGGGAAAGGTGGCCATATACGATTCCAGTTCGTCTACGTACTTAGTGAGCGTTCGCTCCGTGGCTCAGGTGCTGATATCTCTGCTACCAAACGGCGTGAACCCGAGCCAACGAGTACAGACGTACGAGTCGGGGTTGGGCGTTCAAGTGGATAGCTACAACTGCGGCATTTACGCTCTACTGGCTTTCGAGATGTTCTGCGGCGGCGAGCCTCTTGGCTACATTGGCAAGAATACACTGCAGTGTCTGCGCTACCGCTACCTTCGTATGTGTATGGAAGGCTAAAGAGTGCTAGTCTCTACACCTAATACATAAGTTCACGTAGATTTCTATCCATGTTATCATACAGTTCTTCTTCCACCATTAATCTGGTACGTTTCATTGTGCAGTAAGCCCAAGAGTTTCCAAAGTCTTGCTCCACACAATGCAAACACTAAAAGTGCTGTCCAGCATCCTCGAAAAGTACGACTTCATTATATCCGGCTATACGCTTGGGACCTATACTTGCTGAAGTGGCTGGGCACCCGTTTGGGTGCCATATAGGCACCTGATGGGTACCGCTGGGCGCGAGATGGTCGTGGGCGGGTGCAGGAGGCTCGTCACATATTTCCGAGTTGGGCGCAGGAACGATTGCCATTGAATAAATGGAATTTCCAACAAGTGGTTGACAGAACGTGTGCAAAAAACACGTTAAAAAAACACGTTCTGTCAACCACTTGTTGGAAATTCCATTAATTTAATTTATAAACAATATTTATTAACAGTAAAAAAACAAATAACAGTTCTGATGTTACCGTAAATCAGCTTTCTTTCCTTATTTAAAAGATTAAATACTTTCGATCGAAAGTGTTGTTAGCAAGGGCTCAGCTGTACTTTAAAACATTAGAGCGTTTTTAGTAAAAACTTTTTACAGATATTATTAAGTACTGTTTCTCAGCCGCTGATGCATCAAATCTGTCATAAGTTGCGTCTCTTCTACTTCCTCTGTCCGAAAATATACGTGTCCGAAAATAAAAGCGGCATGCTTACAAATTCAAGTCATTTGATAGTACTGTCGAATTCCACCTAAGTACTCCCATACAAATGCTGTTGTTGTTGTCGGCCGCTGCAAACGAGACCGTAGAAATATATAGGCACTCTACACGGCACCGCTTAACAGATCTCTACAGGTTTCTGTGACATTTCGTGTAAAATTGACATCCTGGCGAAAGATTTCCAACGAACTTTGCATAACGATAACTTTGCGACCAGGTGGCCGATTTGCTTCAAACGTCGACCAAAACAATTGCCGTAAGCTAACCAGCAATTAAGACCAATCAGCTGCTCGTTTAAAAATTTTCTGTTCTTAAAATTAATTTTGCCCGCCTATCCTGCTTATTTTTTCGGACGAAGGATTCCTCCGAGGAAGTACGTTTTAATTAATCAGATAATAAAGTATAGCCCAATAATGCCTTTATTATAATACATGTAACCGGCCTCCCGAGATCATAGCATATTATGCTCCCGTTCGTCCGACGTCTGTATAAGACACGGAGGAGAATTAATATTGATTAGATGCAGTGTTTGCTAAAACCGATTTTTGGTCGTAATCTTTGGTCGTGCTAACGATCTGGTGGGTCAAAGATTGCATACTGACTTCGTCCATGTCGGCGACACGTCCTTAGACTGGTCTTACAGTATTCATTGCCTTGGAGCGAATAAATTTTGAAATGACAGGCTTATAGGTGGGGCTTCTGAGGAGAGACCTTGACCACACGAGTAAAATACCGGTACTGCAAGCATGTCGTGTAAAAAAGTAGCTTGTTCACGTGATATCAGACATAGCAGCCTCGTCCTAACAGCAGCACCAGCCCCCTCTGGCCCCTCGAGGTTCCAGAAGGACAAGATTCGATAGCAGTACGAAGCAGTTGAGAAACGTCCTTAGACTGGTCTTATTGATTGCCTTGGAGCGAAGAAATTTTGAAATGACAGGCTTATAGGTGGGGCTGAGACCTTGACCACACGAGTAAAATACCGGTACAACAAGCATGTCGTGTAAAAAAGTAGCTTTCACGTGATATCAGATCTCAGGCTGCGTACGCAATGATACTGCGACATT